>NW_027636751.1:0-32612 GCF_947650265.1 Symphodus melops | reverse complement strand
ACACACACACACACACACACACACACACACACACACACACACACTCTGTTGCTCTCTCCATAACAGTTCTGTGGAGGAGAGTCGTGCTGCTCACGCTGTCTTAATCCTCCGTTTCTGCCCTCCGGCCTCCCTGCTCAGCTGTCAGGATGGCCTTAGAAGGCCTGATGCCTGCGTGTGTGTTTGAGTGTGTGTGTGTGAAATGGAGGGAACCAGATAAAGAGAGATTGAAAGAGATGGGCTGTGTGTGTGTGTGTGTGTTTGCACGGCAGGAGCTTTATTTTAAGAAAGTCTCAGGCCAGGATGAGAAACAGTATCCTTGGACAAAGGTCAGTGATGTAAGGAACGAGCGGCGGCTCGGTGCAGGTGGTGACGGCGAGTCGGGGATAGAGTTGCACAATGGCATTGTTTGTTACAATGACAAACAGGAGCAGTAGATTCAGAGTCGTATACAGTTTCTAAAAGTGAGAACAGTAAATACGGCGATGCGTGCTCGTCCTATTCATACACACAGGAATGTGCTGCTGACAGCCTCTCACTCTCATCCTGGAGATCCATCGTGTCTCTGAAGCAGGGCGAAGACGGAGAGAGAGCAGAGAGCCTATTTTTGGGAAGGGCTGAGAAAAGACGTGAGCAGAAACGCAGGTGAATGGAAAACGCGGCGGCGATGATGATGATGATGATGAAGTTTGAGCGCTGCTGCAGGAGGAAGGACGAGGCTCCCGCTCCGTGCTCCGCTGGCCTGCAGCTAATCTGTGTCAATGTCAACATGGAGCCTTTCCGAAACAGAGCTGCGTTAGCAACCAGGGACCCCCCCCCCCCCCCACCGCCCGCCGCCCTCGCTCACAGGCCCGCACACGTGTCACGCTGTAGGTTACAATGGACTCACATGGAGGGAAAGACTCCACTGCGTACGACCACACCAGAGACCGCCAAGTGAAATGTCATCTGAGTCCTCTAATGGGCGTCGTGAATAGTTTGTGTTTGAAGCAGGACAATAAAAGATAAGACTCTCGCTCAGAGCAGCAGGTGCACACACACACACACACACACACACACACACACACACACACACACACACAACCTTTTCTACGCGTCAGCCGGGAGGAAATCAGCTTGAAATGATGTGAGTGAATAAATAAATATAAAGTGGATGAATTTGATAAAAGATCCATGTTAAAGATATTTAAAGTAAAACTGCTTCAGCAACTTTCAGATATTTACGTCCTTTTTTAATCTCTCTCCAAATGTTGTCACACTGGACTCATTTAAACATCAAAAGTCTCCAACCTTTCTTCATCTGAGAGCAGCTTTGAAAACATTAAAGAGCTGCTTGTTTTTATGGGCCAAATATATGAGGAGAGTGAAGAGGTGTCGGTCCAGCTAAAGGTGAACAGCTGCCTGAGTTACCTGTCGGAGCTCTCAGGTCTTCAGGTCTGACCGATGAACAGGAAGTGATTTTGTTCACGCTGCTGTTCTGCCTTCAGGTGCTGGCCTGGTTCGAGGAAGGGGAAGAAACAGTCACTGCCTTTGTTGAGCCCTTCGTCATCCTCCTCATCCTCATTGCTAATGCTGTCGTTGGAGTGTGGCAGGTCAGTGAGTGAGCATGCACACACACACACACACACACACACACACTCTTATGAACAATGCAATCACAAGGACACATGCCTGGCTCTGAAGGCAGTCTTTTACACACACCTAAATAGCCTCATATACTTAGAAACAGTCACACACTATAAATCACACACAGCTCGTGTCCTTTACGCTGAGCACACACACACACACACACACACACACACACACTCCACCTAGAGTTTAAGAGAATCCAAAACAAGAGGCCTGACGTCAGCAGAAGGTGAAAAAGGTTGAAGGTTAAGCTAACAGAGGAGAGGGGGGGGGGGGGGCTCTCTCTCAAACTGCTGCTCTGCTTTGTTACAATCCACAGTAAAAATACAGAGGCCGATCAGGTTACCACAGGCCGGGGGGGGGGGTCATATTGTTCATGCAGCAGTCATTTGGAAACTATGCACAAGGATTCACACATGGGGGGGGGGTGGGGGGGGGGGGGGGGGCTGCTTGAATAAGTCAGGCTTTACACTTTGAGGGCGGTGGAGTGCAGCCTTGGAAGAAGCAGCGACTGAACATCAGCCGTTTGACTTCTGTCATCGACCCGTTGCTCAGCGGTCCTCCGGTCAGCCCACTGCCCTCCAGAGACCTTGACTTCACCTATCTTTTTTTAACCGCCGCCATCTTTGTTTTCGGAGCCAGAAGTGGCCATATTAGGAAGAGAGGGCGGAGCTAAAGTGGGAGTTAACGAACATTAAGTTGTGTTTATGTAATTCATTAGCTGCTGATTTAGTCTGCAGTGGTATGCCATGCATATTTATGGAACGTACTTTAGTAAAACCTTACAACCAATGATAGCTGCTAACTGTTGCTAACATGTAAATAAATAAAGTTGTGAGTGTTTGTATAAAGTGGAGCTCAGTCCAGTAAAGCTCACAGAGAGACAGATTATTAGTCTGATAACTACAAACACCACCCAGAGGTCAAAGGTCAGGGACTGAATTATCTGAGGAGACACCTAGCAGACAGCTAGCAGCTCCCACCTGTCACTCAAGGAGGCCACGCCCCTAATTCTACATCCCTTTAAGTCTTAATATAATGTAAAGAGGTGAGTTGTAGAAACATTCAGCCCGAACAGCTGAAGACAGAAATAAACAAACTGTAAACATGTTTATTTTAACATAGAGCTCTATGGAGACTGACTCACTGCAGGAGACAGACTCTAGTGGACACTGGAGGAACTGCAGGTCGCCGGCCGCTGGCTTTGATAACCACGGCGTCTGTTCATGGATCACACAAAACTCACCACTCGGCCACCGGTGCCGCAGTTTTTAAATATTTGTTGATCATTCTTCAGAGTGTGAAATCAGCGCACACAAATGATCTTACGTGTTTTGTGTGATGATTTTTTGCGACAGGAGCGAAACGCAGAGAGTGCCATCGAGGCTCTGAAGGAGTACGAGCCTGAGATGGGAAGGTTTACCGGTCGGACAGGAAGAGCGTGCAGAGGATCAAGGCCCGGGAGCTCGTCCCCGGTGATGTGGTTGAAGTTTCCGGTAAGATTTCTAAAAACCTGAAGAGTCACTTTATCTTTAAACTGACTCAAAGCATGCACATGTCTGCTAACGTTACAGCTCTTCACATCCATCTTTCATTACAAATTAAGGTTTTATGGAAAATGCAAATTTAGTAAATTTAGACAACTCAGTGAAAAAGCAGCGATTGAAGCAGAGCTTTGCTGCTTCAGACGTCTCAGCCTTCGATGTTCAGACTTCAGCAGGACGGCGTCTGCTCAGCCTGAGCCTTCTAAATATCCTTAAGCTTGTCTGCACGTGCACGCCGCTCCTGTTGTCCTTGAGAAAGAACACGGGCCCTTTTAAGGCAGCGGCTGAAACGAGGGGAGCTGAAGGAACTCTGCTGCTGGAAGAAAAAAAAAGAAAAGAGGAAAAAAAGCTTGAGTATAAATAAACTTAATATCACCTCGCTCTTCGCTCCCTCTGTCTGCTCTACACCTGTTCTGTTCGCTTCGTGATCGCCCCAAGGTCTCTCTCTCCCTCCGTCTCTGACTGTGGTTTCAATTTTCAACAACAACACGATCTATGCAGGGAGCTAAAACCAGTCAATCAACCCCCCCCCCCCCCCCCCCCATCCATCCATCCATCCATCCATCCATCCATCCATGCTGCTGTCATGATGCAGTCAGACTGATATGAAGGCAGATATTTACTCTTTATAATCGAGACACTCAGAGCGTCACTGTTCTGCATCTGCACAGAAGGAGTGAACCCACAAACACACAATCATCTAATCTGGTCAATCTGCGTGTTTGTGTGTGTGTGTGTTTGTGTGTGTGTGTGTGTGTGTTTGTGTGTGTGTTTGTGTGTGTGTGTGTGTGTGTGTGTGTGTGTGTTAGTCGGTGACAAAGTGCCAGCTGACATCAGGATCATCTCCATCAAGTCGACCACCCTGCGCGTGGATCAGTCCATTCTCACTGGTAGGTGCGACCGTTTTCCACCGCCTGCTTCTTAACCTGAACCCCCCCCCCCCATCACCCTCCAATAACTCGTGTCTCCCTCGACAGGCGAGTCCGTCAGTGTGATCAAACACACCGACGCCGTCCCCGACATGCGAGCCGTCAACCAGGACAAGAAGAACATGCTGTTCTCCGTGAGTGTTCATGAGCGGGTCACAGGAAACGAGCACACGGAGGGTGGACTTGGGTTTTCTAGTCTTCTCTCGTCCCCTTCATACACACTCGTACACACACTTCATACACACTCATACACACTCATACACACTCATACACACCCTTCATACACACTCATACACACTCATACACACACTTCATACACACACATAAAAGCAGCGTCCTGAGGAGGACACATGGGACATGTAGCTGCAGGAGCTGGGGTTCGAACCTTCGACCTTCTGGCTGAGAAATGACCAACTTTACCAACTGAGCCCCACATGCATTATCTCTCTCATGTTAACACAGCAGCCGTCACATCACCTTTAGCTGAACTCCAGTTTCTTGCAAACTTCTTAAGTGGACAAATAGTCGACTATCATTTATCGTCTGTGTTTAAACATATCAAACATCCTGCTGCCATGTTTTTAACGAGCCCGCTTCACGCACAGTCGAAGCTGCCGTCAAAGCCAGTGAGCGGTTTCATCTCTGTCTCCGTTCAGGGTACAAACATCGCCGCTGGAAAAGCCACCGGTATCGCCGTTGCGACGGGAGTCTCCACCGAGATCGGAAAGATCCGCGACCAGATGGCTGCGACGGAGCAGGAGAAGACGCCTCTGCAGCAGAAGCTGGACGAGTTTGGAGAGCAGCTGTCCAAGGTCAGTAGGCCGACTCCTCGTGGAGATCAAACTGTCCTTCATGAGATCCCGTCATACGGGCGTTAATGCAGCTGCCGCCGTCCTGCAGGTCATCTCCCTCATCTGTGTGGCCGTGTGGATCATCAACATCGGACATTTCAACGACCCCGTGCACGGAGGCTCCTGGTTCCGCGGTGCCATCTACTATTTCAAGATCGCTGTGGCCCTGGCTGTGGCTGCCATCCCTGAAGGTACACACACACACACACACACACACACACACACACACACACACACACACACACACACACACACACACACACACACACACACACACACACACACACACACACACACACACACACACACACACACACACACACACACACACACACACACACACACACACACACACACACACACACACACACACACACACACACACACACACACACACACACACACACACACACACACACACACACACACACACACACACACACACACACACACACACACACACACACACACACACACACACACACACACACACACACACACACACACACACACACACACACACACACACACACACACACACACACACACACACACACACACACACACACACACACACACACACACACACACACACACACACACACACACACACACACACACACACACACACACACACACACACACACACACACACACACACACACACACACACACACACACACACACACACACACACACACACACACACACACACACACACACACACACACACACACACACACACACACACACACACACACACACACACACACACACACACACACACAGAGGAACCCGTCCACGGGGTCCTCTGTCCTCTTCACCACAGACTTGAAAAACTCGACATTTGGATGCATCTAAACTTCAGACTGTATTTCATCAAGACAAAACTCGGCGTCTTTGTCCCCGTCTTGTTGGTTCTGCTGAAGCGGCGTCCGTGCAGCTGTCAGAAACCAGGAGGAGGCGTTTTCTGCAGAACAAGAAGCTTGTCCTGGAGGAGTCAGGAAGACGAGTAAATCCTCTTTGATTTGTGAGAGTTGTCAGTCGGCCTGTTTGTGTGATTAAGTGTTTGTGAGGCTGCCTCAGGTGGACGTTTGAGGAACTGCAGCTGTTTACAGTTTCACATTGGCATCATTCCTCGGCTCTCTTTGCCAGAGAACATCCTGATGATGACAAACAAACAAACATAGACACAATGTCATCAGACTGGAAGCCATCCAGACGTCTGCACGTCGTCAGACTTCAGCCCGGCTGCCTGCAGAAATACCTCCGACAGCACAGAGTCTGGATCTCCTCCAGCTCCAGTGTGAAGGGCTGTCAGGGGGACACCCACGTCTGTCAGCCTGCCCGGTTGGCATCCAGTCCCCGAAGACCTGCTGGCTTTAACCAGACCCGTCAGACCCCCCGCGTCAAAACTCGTCTTCTTCTGTTTGAAACACAAGGCGCTTACGTCGACCTTCAGTTACAACAACGTGAAATAAACACGGAAATGTGCAGATGCAGATGTGACCTGACTTTGACCTCCTCTGTTTTTGTCTCTGTCCATCGCAGGTCTTCCCGCCGTCATCACCACCTGTCTCGCTCTGGGAACTCGCCGCATGGCCAAGAAGAACGCCATCGTCAGAAGTCTGCCCTCCGTGGAGACGCTCGGCTGCACCTCGGTCATCTGCTCCGACAAGACGGGCACCCTGACCACCAACCAGATGTGTGTGACCAAGGTAAGAGCTGCGTCGAACACACACTCCAGCTGTCACCACGCACGCCTTCCATTCACGCCTTCGTGTCTTCATGCAGATGTTCGTCATCGATAAAGTCGACGGCGATGGCGTCGCACTCGGTCAGTTCGAGATCTCGGGTTCAAAGTACACGCCTGAGGGAGAAGTGTGAGTACTGCACAGTTCAGTGTCGATCAGACCTCGTTTGAACGCCATCGATAATTCTTCTTCTGATTCGTCCTCCTCAGAACACGGAACGGCTCGTTGGTGAGGTGCGGACAGTTCGACGGGCTGGTCGAGCTGGCGACCATCTGCGCTCTGTGCAACGACTCGTCTCTGGACTACAACGAGGTCAGCACAACGTCTCGCGTCACGGCGTTCATGTGTCCACGCTTTTAATGAAGACGTGCTCTGACTCTTTGTCGTGTCTCCGGGACGCAGTCTAAAGGTATTTACGAGAAGGTGGGCGAGGCCACCGAGACGGCGCTGTCCTGTCTGGTGGAGAAGATGAACGTGTTCAACACGGAAGTCCGCGGCCTGTCCAAGGTTGAGAGGGCCAACGCCTGCTGCTCGGTGAGTCCGTCATCTCGTACACAAAGACATTACAGGATCGCAGGAATGACGATGAGGCGCGACGGACAAACAGCAGCTTTAATCCAAACTTAGATGGAAAAATCATTTTCTTCATTTCCACATCTACAAAGTCTTTAATCAGTGAATGGACTTCTGGTTGAGACAACTCGAGTCACAGCCTCGGTTATATTGTGTATAATCGATTTAGCAGAGACAGATGTCTCCCTCAGGAGTCGGTATGAAAACATCCTGGAACCCGTCTCCTCTTGTTCCTTCAACAGGTCATCAAACAGCTGATGAAAAAAGATTTCACTCTGGAGTTCTCCAGAGACAGGAAGTCCATGTCAGTCTACTGCTCCCCCGCCAAATCTGCCAAAGCTCCTGTGGGGAACAAGATGTTTGTGAAGGTCAGTGTGCGACACAACGCTTAGCGTGTTAGCACGCTAACGAGACGCCTGAATGTTTGATTCTGTGTGATCAGGGCGCTCCAGAGGGCGTCATCGACCGCTGTGCGTACGTGCGTGTTGGCACCACCCGTGTCCCCCTGACGGGCCCCGTCAAAGACCACATCCTCTCCGTCATCAAGGAGTGGGGGACCGGACGAGACACCCTCCGCTGTCTGGCTCTGGCCACCCGCGACTCTCCGATTAGGAAGGAGGAGATGAACCTGGAGGACTCCACCAAGTTCGCAGACTACGAGGTGAAAAGGAAACGCTGAGGCTCAAATGTGACGACGGACGAAGCGTCTGAGGAACACTGACAGGTTTTCTCTCTTCCTCCGTGCAGACTGACCTGACCTTCGTGGGCTGCGTCGGCATGCTCGACCCTCCTCGCAAAGAAGTCATGAGCTCCATCGAGCTGTGCAGAGCTGCAGGCATCCGAGTCATCATGATCACTGGTCAGAACACGCTCTGTAATCCTTTCATCCACCTCTCTGTGTACGACATGCGAGCACACGTCTCTGTCCTTCTCCCCAGGCGACAACAAAGGCACAGCCGTGGCCATCTGCCGTCGCATCGGCATCTTCACCGAGGAGGAGGACGTCACGGGGAAGGCCTTCACCGGGCGCGAGTTCGATGACCTCTCTCTGTACGATCAGAAGAAAGCCGTCAGGCAGGCGTGCTGCTTCGCCCGAGTGGAGCCGTCCCACAAGTCAAAGATCGTCGAGTTCCTGCAGGGCTTCGATGAGATCACGGCCATGGTGAGAGGAGCGGCCGACACGTCGAGCTTTGTGCTGTGACTAAAACAAAAATAATCTCTTCTCTTCTCCTCACAAAGACCGGCGACGGAGTGAACGATGCCCCCGCTTTAAAGAAGGCGGAGATTGGCATCGCCATGGGCTCTGGCACTGCCGTTGCCAAGTCTGCCTCTGAGATGGTCCTGGCTGACGACAACTTCTCTTCCATCGTGTCCGCTGTCGAGGAGGGCCGAGCCATTTACAACAACATGAAGCAGTTCATCCGCTACCTCATCTCGTCCAACGTGGGCGAGGTGGTCTGGTGAGTGTGGCGTCTTCTCTCAACAAACGTTTCTCGTGTCAGGTATAAAGACAGGAAGCAGAAGGTCCCACTGAGGTAACTAAAGGTCTGGCTGGGTTCAGACTCTAAGGTAACTAAAGGTCAGGCTGGGTTCAGACTCTAAGGTAACTAAAGGTCAAGCTGGGTTCAGACTCTAAGGTAACTAAAGGTCAGGCTGGGTTCAGACTCTTGTGACAGGTCCGAGTGTTTTAGACACGGTTCTGATGCTGGTTTGATTTTTCTACTTTTTTCGGCGGCACGCTTCCTTTAACCCGTTGTGTCGCTGTGTTATGGCGTGCTGTCTTTAAGGACGCTTAGAGAATCATTTGCTCCTCTTCCTCCCTCAGTATCTTCCTGACGGCTGCCCTCGGTCTCCCCGAGGCTCTGATCCCGGTCCAGCTGCTGTGGGTCAACCTGGTGACTGATGGTCTGCCTGCCACCGCTCTGGGCTTCAACCCCCCTGACCTGGACATCATGGGCAAAGCCCCCCGCTCCCCCAAAGAGCCCCTCATCTCCGGCTGGCTCTTCTTCAGATATATGGCCATCGGAGGTGAGAAGGAAAAAAACAGCACTTCTACTTTTAAGATTCAGTTCTTCTGCTCGAGTCGTGTTTGTATGACCTTTAACTCTTTAACGTCGGCTCCAGGTTATGTGGGCGCTGCCACTGTCGCTGCAGCCGCCTGGTGGTTCCTGTACAGCGACGACGGCCCGATGGTCACCTTCCACCAGCTGGTGAGTCTGAAGGCTCCCATCTTCACCTCTCAGAATAACGTGCTTCATGTCCGAGTCCTCAGAGTCTGTTTGTCCCCGTCAGTCTCACTTCATGCAGTGCCACGAGGAGAACGAGGACTTTGAGGGGATCCACTGCGAGGTGTTCGAGGCCGCTCCCCCGATGACCATGGCTCTGTCCGTGCTCGTCACCATCGAGATGTGCAACGCCCTCAACAGGTCTGGGCATCTTCCACCACCTTCATTTCAATATTGACTTTAAGTCACTGATGGTCACGCCTCTGCCTCGCTCTCGTCCCCAGTCTGTCAGAGAACCAGTCCCTGCTCCGTATGCCCCCCTGGAGCAACGGCTGGCTGGTGGGCGCCATGACGCTCTCCATGTCCCTCCACTTCATGATCATCTACGTGGACCCTCTGCCCGTGAGTGTGACATCCTGCACGCCGTCTGCTCCGACCCCCCCACACACACACACACACATCTTATTTTACTGACCTGCTGCATTACCGTCATGGCCCAGCAGGAGGCCCCGCCCCCATTTCAGAAACACTGTTATGTGGAGTGTGCGGGTATGATTAGTGATCACACCCGCTTACTGTATTCTATTTAAAAAGGTTTCTCTGATATGAGGACTGAGAGTCTCTCACAGGAAAACTCGTGCAGATGTTTGAACGTGCAGATGTTTGTGTGCAGATGTTTGAGCGTGCAGATGTTTGAGCGTGCAGATGTTCGTGTGCGTTCAGTTTGTCACTCTGCTCGCGCCCACAGATGATCTTCAAGCTGACTCACCTGAACGTGGAGAAGTGGATGATGGTGCTGAAGCTCTCCTTCCCCGTCATCCTCATCGACGAGCTGCTCAAGTTTGTGGCTCGCACATACCTGGAGGGTGAGCTCAACATGTGACCCGTCACACCTGTAGATTTAGTTTCATCATTGTTGAAGTGTCGTGTACAGAGAAGTCGAACGCTGCTGCCATAGATTTTTTAAGGGGTCTAAAAATCCACAAAGCACCATTTTTTAATTTCCCCGCGGCAGACAAAGCGGACAGAAGCTGACCACGTCCATCATCCTCCATCTTTGTTTTTCTTCTGAAATCACGTTTGATCACGAGTGTGACGTCCGGCTGAATCGTCTCGTGTGATGAACACGAGCGGCATGTTAAACTTTACAGAACGCAGCTGACGATGTTTTTGTTTTCCTCTGCAGGTAAAGTGTAACGGTGACGTTGAGCAGCGAGCGGCTGAAGCAGAGAGAGAGAGAGAGAGAGAGAGAGAGCGAGCGAGCGAGCAAGGGCTCATGAGGAGAGAAAACTGAGCGCTCACCCTGAGAGAGAGAGCTGAAGCCACCGAGGTGATCTAAACAGGAAGTGGCATAAAAACACACAAAGCCATCTTAAAACAAACACACAAAAAAAACACCACAAAGAGATGCCAAATATTTTTCTGTGTATGTACTGAAGTTAATATATAGGTGAGTTAAACTATTCTGTGTTGATTCTATTCTTAAAGAATAAAGATGTGAAAACAATGTGCGTTCACTCGTGTTTACTGCAGCGAGCGCCTCGGGTTTCATCACGAGGTCGTTTAACCATCAAATTCAAACATCGTGTTCCCGCTTCAACGTTTTAAACTTTGTGCAGCAGCTCCTCCGTGCAAATACTGAAACAGGTTTACAAAAGGCTGCATGATTAAATAATCACTTTCATCACTTCATACTTATAGTCGTGATTAAAAACATTTTTATTGCATTTCAAATTTGAAAATAAAACTTAAGCTTTTATTTTGAAGTTTGGTCCCGTGTTGAACTGAAAGTACTTACTTAGTAAATCTGGTAGTAAATGGAAGGTTAGGACAGGAAGTTAAGCACAGAAACAGGAAGTGGAGTTTTGTGCAGCTGTGAAATAACCGTTCTTACAGGAGCTGACCTTCCGTCCCGAGCGAGCGAGCGAGCCGTCCCGGCTGTTAAAAACATTTAATGCTGAACTGAAGAGTGTTTGTCATTATTGCACTGTGAGCGTCGTCTGTCCGAGTAAGAGGTTTGAATAGAACGTCGTTTCCATGGCAACGTCAGTTCTACGAGAGTGTTAGTGAAGGAATAAATGTTAGCGTGTAAACGATTTCTGTAAATGGTCCCAAAGCGTTCACAGTTCATCCGGTCTCTGAGCGAGCGCCGTCTTCACGCCGCTCCTCCGGGTGTCCCTCCCGTGTTACCCGTTGGTCCCGTCAGCGTCTTCTCAGTTTGGGTTCTTTGCTCTCTTTGGTTGTGACTTCCTGTCAGACTCACGAGGCGTCTGCAGGCGACGACGCGGCTTCACTGACCCCCTCCTCCAGGATCTCTCTCACCTGGTCCAGACTCTCGGCCTGCCGCACCAACTCCAGCTTCACCTGCAGACGGATTCAACACTACATAACTGCTCTCATATCGGGCAAACCCAGGGGCGTCCAAAACGGCCTTCAAAGCCCCGCCTACCTTCTCTGGTCCAATCAGATCCAGAGCATTCAGGAGCAGAATCTAAAGTTAGAAGGAGGACAGACTGGCTGCTCACCTGCAGAGACTGAGAGAGCTGCACGAAGTCCCTCTGGACCGTCTGACTGGTGTCGACCTGCGAGCGCATGCTGATCACCTGACTGCGCAGCTCCAGACACTGCTGCTGCAGAGACGCCTGCACACACACACGCACACACACGCACACACACGCACACACACGCTGCTGAGGACACGTCTCGTGTTTGAAGCAGAAATATGAAGCAGGTTTGTTTCAGCTGCTTTACTTTGTCGTTGCTGAGTGACTTGTTGGTTCCCTGTAAGTGAGACAGCGCCACCCGCAGGGCCTCGAGTTCGGTGCGACAGGAGAGCAGCTCGGCCTGCAGCTGGTCCTTCTGAGTCTGGATCCTCTCGGTCTCCGTCTTCAGACTGGACAGCCGCACTAAACACACACACACACACACACACACACACACACACTTTAATATCAACGCAGCTGTGATTATTTTCACACAAACGAGCCGACTCATTCTCTTCCTGTTTTTTTGTTTTTTTTTAAAGATGAACTGAACGAGACTTTGAACCCACCATGAGGCGTTCACTTACCCTCTAAAACATCTGATGAGAGCAGTTTCATTTCCAGCCAGACGAGGAGAAAAGAGAAAAGAGGAATTCATCAGTGACAGAAAAACACAAACAGTGCCAGGAGGAGCGTGTGATTCACGGACCGTTCTCCTCGCCCCGGGTGTCCAGCTGCTCCCTCAGGTTGACGATCTCGATGCGGAGTCGCTCCTCACAGTGCGCCCCCTGCAGGTCAACAAGCAGGAGACACAAACACGTTTTAACAACAGGAAGCACGTTGACTTTTTTTAACAGCAGCCGGTGAAACACGTTCAGGTTTCTGTTCCCCCTTTATGACACATTTAGAAAAGCAGACGTGGGGAAGTTTTCTGCAGATCCTCGGCGTGTGATCGTACCTGCAGTGACGCTGTGAACGACGAGCTCGAGTCTGCTCCTTCCTCCTCCTCCTCCTCCTCCTCCACCTCCTCTCCTCTCAGTCTGGACAGACCGCTGCACATCCTCCTCTGAGAGAGAGACAGCTCTGCCTGCACACACACACACACACACACACACGCACACACACAGGTGATATATGGGTGTCCCGGTCTGTGATTGGACGTTACGACGTTGCAGATGCACGGCACGTAAACAGGAGGGATCACTTCGTCCTCTCACGTCTGCAACACGTCATGTGATCGTTCACACACGCAGCTACTCCGACAAATATCAGGAGTTTTCTGTGAGTGTGAACGCACTATTTCTTGCACGATTTAGCCGCGCTGGTCCTCGCGTTCCCACTCTCTATGCTAAGCTAAGCTAAGCGACTGTAGCTCTTGAGATGTGACGCACTGATTGAACCTCTCACCAGCCGACTCTGCATGGCGCTCTGTGATTGGCTGAAAGATTTCTTCAGATCTTGCAGGAGAGCCTCCGACGACTGGACCTGAGACTGAAGCATCGACACCTGAACACACAAACAAGATTAAAGTGTGTGTGAGTGTGTGCACACCTTATGTCCTCTGTGTGCGTGTGTGTGTGTGTGTGTGTGTGCGTGTCACGGCGCTGCTCACCTGTTTGTGTGTGTGGTTGGTCTGTGTGTCGAGCTCTCTCTCCAGCTCGTCCTTCTCAGCCTGCAGACGGCTCACCTCGTCCCTCAGCTCCGACACCTGCATCGCAACACGCTCCATTTATTCCTGTGCTGAAGGAAAAGTAATCGAGCACAGAGCGTGATGTAACCCTGACCTGAGCGTTGAGTGCGTCCCAGTCTCCGTGCGTGACGAGTCGGTGTCCGGCCGGCGGCAGGTAGATGGCCTCGGGAACCAGCGTTCCCGTGGAGACCAGAGAGTCTGTGTCGTCCTGAGCGTGCGGTTTTCTGGGCAGAGACGGCGTGTCCATCGAGAAGGACGACAGAGACGCCGAGTCGCAGTTCCCCAGAGAAAAATACCCGTCTGACGTCAGCTGTGCTGCTTCTCCGTCCGCCGCCGCCGCCGCCTCGGCCTCGGTCTGGCTTTTTAACGTTTGTGAGTCGTTGCTGACGGCGTTTTCGTCTGTCCTGCCTTTTCGTCCACTGATCTAAAAGACGGAGAGGAGACGTCCTACGTGGTTATTTTACTTCAGTCACACACACCGCAGAGCATCATCTGTGTAACCTTCAAACACTGACCACGATCTGTCCGCTCGCTCTCCTCCACTCCACCGGCTGAGACTGAAGAACTGATATCCGGGCTTCATACTGCGCCGCCGTCTCTGTCAACACGTCAAAGGCGTCAAACAATGAGGACAGAAACATTTAACTCTGCAGGCGGTGAAGGGACATTCCTGTTCGTCATGCCTGGATTATTTCCTGCTGAGTTAAAGTCATCAGAGCTGCGTCTAAGATGTGCTGAATCGTTCCGGCTCGGACTTCTTTCTCCTCGTTAAGACAACCAAACAAAAACGCCATGTGAGTGTGCGTGTGTGTGTGTGTGTGTGTGTGTGTGTGTGTGTGTGTGTGTGTGTTAGAAGAAGAACGTGTTCAAACCAAAGGAGAACATGAAGACACACACTCACCTCGCAGAGCCTCCTGCAGAGACTGGATCTCTTCATCACATTGTTTTTGCAGCTCAGCCAGTTCCTCCTGTTTGCTCAGCTCGCAGATCGTCGCCACACCCTGCCAGTGCTCCACCTGAGCTCGGCACTCGGCTAGCTGGGCCTGAAGACTCGCCTCTGGAAAGGAAACAAACAGGTTTCTGTTGTTTTGCCTGCATCGTTGTTTACGGATGTTTTTGCAGCGGCAGTCACAGAAATATGACAAACAAGGAGGCGGCGCTCTGAAGAGTTACGTAGTCAGAAAACGACCTTTAACCTCACAGAGAGATTAGACGAATGTTTATCTGATGGCGTGCAGAACCTTGCAGTCTGCAGATCAGCATTTAAAACCCCTCAGCGGGTCGTGTTTCTGCTTGGACGTGTGATCTTTTCTGTGTGATGCACATAAATACTTTGCAAACAGGTCTTAGCTTCATTTTAACATGAGCAAAGATTCCTCCAGCGATAGATCGATCAATCGATCGATAGATCGATAGATAGATATTCAAACGATTATGATAGTTATATGATATGATATGATAGTTACTATGATAGATTCAAGCGAGTGACAGCGTCTTCTAACCAATCCTTTTATACTTTACAGATCACAGAGGAACCAATAAGAACACTATCCATCAGTGAACCACTTAAATTAATTTGCATCATCACTGTATGGACCCAAAGAGCAAACCAAGCATGCAAGTCTGACAAAATACAAAAAAAGAGATATCTTTGCAGATAGTAATAATTTTATTATTATTGAGCAAAAACAAAAAAAAGTTGCTTTTGTTCAAGTTGGGTCTGTAGACCCCTAGAGGTCCATAAGGGTCGGGGGGGGGGTGTATTTGGGGGTTTAAAGAGGTCCTGGCTGGACCCTAGTGTTAAATAACGTTGCCAGTGTACCGGTTCAAATGGTGACCGTGTTATCTGGTGACTCTCAAACACGCGCGTGTGGTTGTCATAGTTACAACAGAAGTTGAGTGAGTCGTTTTTGTTTTATTTTATTATAATGTGAAAAACAAAAAGTTAAACTAAAACTAAGACTAAAAGGTCACCAGTTAATACGGTCACTCTTTAATCCGTAACACCGGGTTAGCTAGCGGCTCGCAGCGTTCGTTTATTTCTCTCCGGTTAACGGAGCTAACGGGCCGATAAACGGGTTAATATCAAACGCTTAGCTGCTTAATCATCAACAGGTTCCAGTTGTAGTAAGGGAAAACTTTAAAACAAAGAATAAAGACCATAATTCAGGTTGTCACGGGCTAAGTGTTAACACGTAACACACACCCATTCCGTTAGCTGCCCTACGTTCACGTCCGGTTCGAATAATCGCAAAAATGAGATTCAGTCTGGCGATACCCATATTAAGGATCACTTTTCTGTAACAGTCTAACATATGTTGTTCTGTCCTAACTATTACAGAGGATCAAGCTATGATTCATCTCTCTAAAAAGTTTATACTGTTATTTTAACCTCGCAAATACACGGCGCGTCTTTCTAATACAGGAAATTCCGAGCATCCCCGGGACACACAAAGGTAGCATTAGCCACAGTAACCAGAAGCAACAGGTTGTTGGTTTTTTTCAGCTGAAATATAAGTTTTTAAAGAGTTAATTCACAGCTCACAGACAGTCCCGTGAATGAGTGATGTATGGAGCATGGTAAAGTGAATGTTGTGGTTGTTATTACCTGAATCTTCACTCATCTTCTCCTCACACTGACCCGTCCACACACTCAGGTCTATGGACAGCTGCAAACACCTGGACTCATGTGTCCCTGAAGCTGCAGAAAGCTGGACTCATGTCTCCCTGAAGCTGCAGGTGTGTCCTCTGCACTCCTTCAGGACTCAAACTATCAGCGTCAGGAAACAACTTTCCCCGGTGTAAGCCTGCGGAAATGACGTCAACGTCCTTCCTTTTCCAGCCTCCCTTTCCCTCTGAGCTGTCAGAGTTCAGTTTGACTCTTTAAAGAGAAAAGTCTTCCTTTTATTGTTTCTCAACTGTTAGACTCAGCCTTATTATTAAGTTCATAATACAGAATACCATGTTTACATGTACTTAACACATTTCTTTGAGTATTGTGCAAGTTGCTAAATTCTTAGAAGTGAATTGAATTCAGGAGATCAAAGTCTGGGTTGGTCATTTCCGGTTTTTCATTTGTTGGTTGTCATTTGTCTTTAGGTCCTGACAGAAATTAATAACTCATGTTCTCTGAAAAAGGAACAAACACAATGAAGAGATAAGCTGAGGTCCACTGTAAGTGAGGGGGCGTGGCTTTAGAGGGAGCACAGAGGGGGCGTGGCTTTAGAACAGAGGGGGCGTGGTTTTAGAGGGAGCACAGAGGGGATGGGACAGGTGCAGTTGGAGCACTGAGGGAATGATACTTGGCAGTTTGGAGATGTTCCCTTCATGACATCACAAAGGGCAGTAGCCCCTCCCCCAGGTGGGTGACACTCCCACAGCTAGGTGTTTGTTCTGCCCTCTGAGTCTGCCTTCTCACCGTAAACAATAGGACATGGAGCCAGAAAGCAGCGAGTACACCCGAGCCCTTCCAGAGAGGGGGCGTGTGTGCGTGTGTGTGCGTGCGTGCGTGTGCGTGCGTGCGTGTGTGTGCGTGTGTGTGTGTGTGTGTCTCAACAACAGAGAGAGAAATTTGATCCCTCAAAGGATCAATTCAGTATATTTTCTTCTCTTCTGACTTAAAGAACAAGACAACTTAAACACTTGAGGACATAAATCAAAGCTGTGCTCAGCAGCTTTGAAGTCGAGTCGGTCTGCACCTGTTTCCTTTACTCGACAAAGACCCGACTGTACGAGATTCATAGTTTCCTGTTTTCAATAAGAGAAGAACACAGTCTGCTCACAATAAACCTGCAGACATGAAATGATGATGTTGCACATTATGAGACATTTATCTAAGATTAGCATCACGCTCTGTTTTCTATTCACAGATGATTCGACTATTTTCAGACCATATTCTCGAGCAGGCGTCGGTTCGATTCTCATCGAGACATCTGATACGTAACGAGGCCTCTCTCTCCACGTGCACGGCGACGGAGGGATCTGTGGCGAGCGATCAGGGAGGGTGCAGCCGAGGATTTTTACAGTCGTTTGAGGACACACATCCCAAACAGGAAGTTCTTCATCCAGGAATGCAGATATAAACAGAATCCTAAAAGAGGACTCAGCACTTCGACACGCGACCTGGTATCTTTGAAAGATCCACGAATGATCCATCCTGCAGTGAGTGAACTTCAGAACTTCAATGTGATCAGATCAGACAGAATTTAGTAAACAAGTTCTGCAACATCTGACACAGAGTCTCAGAATCTCAACGAGCAGGCCGGGTGCTGCGACGGGACTGAAGGATGCACCGGGGACCACATGCAGGACCAGTACGCTGGTTTTCATGGCTGCTGCACCCTGAGTCCTCCTGTCCTCGAACCCGGGCTGCGTGAGAGTTCAAGAACATGAAGCTGAAGAAGACGTCGAACTCGCTCGCTCGTGTATGAAACTTTTTTTTTATTGAAGTTGTAAATAAAACATCGTCGTGGAGCAGGAACGTACAAAACGTTTTCACTGATAAAACGTTGAAGTGCTTCAGGTTTGAGAATATTCTACATGTGAGCCGACAAACATTCACACAGCGTCATGATTCAACATCCGTATAAAAAGTCTTCACACTCTCCCAAAGTGACGCGTGTGACGGCGCCACACGCCTTTTAACCTAAATACAGTTTCTCTGATGTATAAATACTAATAATAGTTTGTCAAGTTTTAAATAGTTGAAAGTGGTTCGAAGCTGCGTCTGTTTGAGCGCAGATCAGTAAACTACAGGTTTCTTCATGTCGTGGGTTTGAGAGTCATCACAGTGGTAACAGAGAGGACTGCGATCCGACAGAGGAGCTGAATGTGGGCGTGGTCACAGGTCCATGTCGTGGTCGCTGACGCTCTGACGCAGATATTCTTCGTACAGCTTCTTCTGCAGGAGAGAGAGAGAGAGAGAGAGAGAGAGAGAGAGAGAGAGAGAGAGAGAGAGAGAGAGAGAGAGAGAGAGAGAGAGAGAGAGAGAGAGAGAGAGAGAGAGAGAGAGAGAGAGAGAGAGAGAGAGAGAGAGAGAGAGAGAGAAGCGTTCCCGTTTTAAACGACAGTTATCATTTGTTGATTTCGAAAGCTTCACGCCGAGGTCGTTCACGACTCGAGAGACGCTGTGAGAAGAATCTGAAGCTCTCTAATCTAATCCACGTGTGCACACGCAAAGAAAAACCCAAACGGCCTCGCCATCTTGAAATGTGTCTTCACACAAACGTTACCTTTTTGGTCTTGACCACCTCCTGAACGTACTCCAGCTTCTCCTGCAGCTGCCGCTTCTGTTTGCCCGTCAGAGTCGGCTGCGTCCTGCAGAGAAAGAAGTCGTTTACACACACACACACACACACACACACACACAGGCGGCTGCGTGACTGAAGGTGTCAGACGGGCGGCTCGTACCTGAAGGAGAAGCGTGCGATGACGAGCAGAAGGAAGGAGAGGAAGACGAGTCCGCCCACGCCGTACAGCTGCTGCTCGGCAGAGAACGACTCGAACGCTTTGACCGCAGGATTCTGCAGATCAGAAATAAAAAGGTCACGGCTCCACACGGAGAGAAGTCAAAGAGCAGCGGACGCCCGCCTCGCCTGAACGCTCACCAGGTAGAGAGAGAGCGTCTCCATGCCCGGATCTCCAAGGACCGTCTGCAGCAGGTCCCGGGACAGCGAGCCCAGAACCAGCAAGGCCATCAGAGCCAGAGGCACGCTGAAGCCCAGCAGAGTCAGGAAGCAGGTTTTACAGCGAGCACGTCTGTTCCCTGCACTCGTCTGCCTGCGGGGGGCGACACAAAGCTCATCCTCACTTCCTGTTTAACACTCAGAAATAAACACGTGTGTGTGTGTGTGTGTGTGTGTGTGTGTGTGTGTGTTACCTGTCGTTAAGGAGCGTGTCTGTGATGGCCTCACTGATGACCTCACAGTCCTTCTCCAGAGAGTTCAGCGTGTTCTGCACCGTCTGGTTGATGGTTTTCTCGATGGAGCGGCACACCTCCTCGATCTGGTTCACGCAGCGACTCGGCTGCACGCGGACACGAAACCAACAGATCAGAACCAGAGCGACTGGGAGGAGACGATCGCTCACAGGAGGAACAGGACGGTAACGCTCACCTTGTTGGGATTGGGGATGTAGATCGTCGGCATGTCAAAACCACATTTGTTGAGTCCCGGGCGTTTGCACAGCTCCTGAACGATCTGCATCATGACTCTCTGAGCGAGGGAAGAAGACAGCGTGAAGGTTAGCTTCAGGTGAGCGGCGCTCCTCTGACACGGCGGAGCTCTGAACGCTGTACCTGTCTGTCCGACTCGCCGCCGGCCTCGTCCGCCTTGCTCAGGTAGAATCTCAGCCGATCTCCGTGTTTGTCGTTCAGCCTCTCCACGATGTTGAGCGTTCGCTTGCACAGAGCCTGACCCATGGGGTCAAAGAAGACCAGGATCAGGTCACAGAGATCCCCTGAGAGACGAAGAGCAGAGAGCCATGAAGATCGGCTCATCGACACTCTCATGAAAGTGGGGTCAGAGGTCACTCACCCAGCCACAGGATCACGTCGTCCACATCAAACGGATACTTCATGTCTCCGTCCACCAGCCCGGGAGAATCCACGAAGGTCACCAGGCTGAAGCGCTTCTGTCTGGACGTGCAGATTTCAGTGCTCAGATACTCGGAAACACCTGCAGATCGTTCCAGAAGGTCGGGCGGGTTAGGAGCACTTCAAACTATTTTTCACGTCATGTTGGATTTTTTTGATAAATGGCGGCCGAGCTCCCGAGATCCAACGAGCAGAAAGAGACGTTTCTGACTCCTGGATAGATTACAGACTAACTGTGAGGGCGCACGCCGCTCACACGATGACATCAGAGCTTTTCACGAATCCAGACATTTAGACGATGGGCGTGCGAGGACACACACACAGGAAGGAGGGATCGTGTTACCGGCTGAACTCTCACCTTTGAATTCTTGCAGCGGTTTGAAGTGAGGGTAAAGATGGAGGGTGGCGTTTCCCTGGCAACACACAGAATCTGACATTTTATAGGATGAAAACAAAGATGGAAACAAACATCAGTAAACTCCGACGCTCTGAGACTCACGGTGAGAGATTCTCTCTTGCGTCCGTTTGTGACGAAGTTGAAGCCCTGCGTCTCGATGGCCACTCCAGTGCGCTGGATGTGCTCTTCAACGTACCTGAGAAAACAGAGAGCAGACGCAGCGCACGCTCAGAGGAGGAACGACTCGCTTCATCACATCTGTAAAACAAACAAACAAAGACGTACCAGTTGATGAAGGAGCTCTTCCCAGCCGAGTGGTTTCCCATCAGCAACACGGTGATCTTCTTCCTGGGCGCCAGCAACTTCACGCCAACGGATTCAGCTACTGAGACCAACCCTGAGCAAACAAAGGTCACGGTGTGAGAGGAGTCGACGACGGCACATTCATATGCAAGGATGTTTTTTTTTGTCCAAAAGGTGGAGCACTTGGCAAGTTAGACTTCTGAAGCAGCACTAATATTTCCTTTGGGAGAATTTCTGTCCATGAGGATCAAATCGGATAGAATCAGACAATCCAGATCTACTCCTGAGAGACTTTCAGACTCGTCTACATGTTGGTGGATATCTTTAAAAACAAAGGCGGAAAAATAAGTCTCCCTACATTTGTGATATTTATATTATGAAATCAGGTTATGGCCTCTCAAATATGAGAAAATATGTAATGTGATTAATAACATCTGTCTTCTGTTCTTCATGTTATACACAACAGATGCGTACGTGCTGAGTAAGGAACCAATGTTTAAATACATTTATTAAAAGTGTTTTCTTTTTTTTTGAATTGAGATAATATGGACTTTAAGGATGCATTTATTGTGATGGCGAGGCTTTATTTGTAACCATTACCTAAGTTAGTTAATTAAAAAGACTTCAAACCAACGACCACGTCAGAACGCGTGACACTGAAAGATCCGAGCAGTACTTGAACGCAGCATAACGCTCGTCTCAGAGACAGCGTCTGAATTGACTTCAGTAAATGCTTTATAACTTAAAATTCTCCTGACTCTGTGGCTACATCAGGATATAATCACCCTCTTTGTAATAACTGCCACACCTGAACACGACTCACCTGCCCAGCTGTGGCGTTAAATAGTCTTATTTATCAGTAAGCTAGCTAACGGTTAGCCGCACAGCTAGCTCACGCGGGTCCGAGATTAGAAACAGAACATGGAGACTTCTTCTTCAAACAGGTGGCTCAGGTAGAAGCTTCCAGAGAGGACTCACCGCTGTCTGGCTCCGTGTACAGCTGGTGACAGTCCCTCAAGATGCGCTCGTCGCAGGACACGCCGCCTGTGATCGAGTCTGCGTTAGCGGCACTTCGGCTCTTGATCTTTCCAGACATTTTAAAGAAACAAAGAAAAAAAGTTTTTAGACTTCTGCGGAGACGAACTGAAGCACCCGAGGCTGAAGACTCTCTGTGGACAAAGCCGGTCTGCCTTGTTTGAATCGCCCCGGTTAAGGCGTCGCTCGGCCACGTCGTCAGCTTGAGCGGATTTTTTAGCCGCAGAGGCTTCTGGGTAATGTAGTCTTCCTGGAGATTAGCTGTCAAACATGCACGCGTCTTACAATACCCGCATTTATTATAAGCCGTGCTTCCAAACGGTGTTCACGGGGATGACTGATAACTTTTTTTATTCCTAATTCTTCTTTATGTTCACATCAAATTTAAAACTCTGCTGCTCGCTTACAAACCGGCTCCTTCAGGCCTAAACTCTCTGATCCAGGTTTACAACCCCCCCCCCCCCCCCCATTAAGCTCTTTCAGTGAAAGCCTCTGATCCAGCCTTCTCAACAGGGTCCTCAGTGTGTAACTGGACTCTTCTCCTCTGTCGCCCCCTGGTGGTTGAACAGACTACAAACTCCATTTGATCTGCAGTCTGAGTCTATTCGCACCTTTAAGGAAAAGCTAAAGACCCAGCTCTTTATGAACATATGCTGCACCCTTAATAATGATGATGACGATGCCTTGATGTTGTGTTTTTCCTCTGGTTACTTCCTGTCAGCACTTGTGTGTGTCTGCTCAGACTTGTATGCACTTCCTGACGTTGTTTCCTCTTCTGACGTTGTTTCCTCTTCTCTACATCTTCGCTTGTCTTGTTCTTTAGCCTCTGATGTTCAGCGCTGTGGAATTTATCTTCTTCGAGGCTGAAAGATTCAATCATGATCAAAGATTTAATAAGTTAAACTTCTTCCCGTCTGCTTGTTGTTGCTTCGTCTTTGTCTTTTTACATGTTCAAGACAAAACACCTCAGTTAAGAACTTCAGATGACAAAGTTTAGCATTAACTTTTAAAGTGACAGAATCAGCTGATGAGATGCTTAAAAACTGGATGTAATATATTAACAAACGACAACACAAAGCTCGGGATCAATTCCAAGACAAACATTTATTTAATCAGGAAAAGTGCACAAACCAACTCAAGGTTTTTCAACTTCATGGTGTTTGATGATTTCACGTGAGTCAAATGCTTTCAGTGCAACTTTAGATACTTCTCCAGGTGGATTTCTTCATATGATAACATTTATAGAATAGATATTTATTGAGCTGCAAAGCCTTAAAGAGAACACAGACAGCAGTCAGCTGAACTACATTTAAAAAAAAAAGTGATCACTCATCCTTTCCTTTGATTATTCTGTTCTTGCACCAACCACAGGACAAAAATCACAACATAAATAATACAGTGAAATCAATATTGTGAAGGCACCTTTTAAGGGAGATATTGTTGCATGGTACAATGAATCATCTTTTAAGGGAACCTGAACGGAAACACTCCTGCTCCTTCAAACCACCGCTCTCTCTGTTAATGCATGAGTGAGGAGCTGGGAGAGTGGACTGGGAGAACTGGTTCTCAAACAGAACAGGGCTGGATTAATGTCGAGCAGATGCTTTATTAATGTCGTATGTTGCATTAAGAGCCAAAGAGCTTCTCCACACACTGCAGCTGAGATCTTAATGCACACAATACTCATGTGATGCTGCTAAGTGTCGAGCAGCCAAGTTTAAAGGACGTGACGCGCCTTCTGTTTCAGAGATGATTCATTTTAGAGTTCAGTTAAAGGTCACATGATCTCCTCCTCTTCAGTGTAAATCAGTGTCCTCGCTCCTCTTCATCATGTGTGTGAAGTGTGTTGTTGTAAATCCACTCTGATCCTGTATTTGATCATGTCTATAAACCCCTCTATTTCAGCCCTGCTCAGAACAGGCTGTTTCTGTGTCTGTAGCTTTAAATATGTAAATGAGCTGTGTCTGACCACGCCCCCTCTCTGGAAGGGCTCGGGTGTACTCGCTGCTTTCTGGCTCCATGTCCTATTGTTTACGGTGAGAAGGCAGACTCAGAGGGCAGAACAAACACCTAGCTGTGGGAGTGTCACCCACCTGGGGGAGGGGCTACTGCCCTCTGTGATGTCATGAAGGGCAGTAGAAGTGGAGCAGTGTTTTCATCACTTCTTAACCTCAAGTTATCTTATCATATTTAATTTGTAAATACATTTCTACTCATCTGCACTTTATGTCCTTATAGTTTAAAAAACATGCATATTATTTTTTATATAATCTGTTTGAAGGGGACAGTTTGTGATTTTCATTTTGATCCACCTGTAAAGCATCAACACTGACTGGCATATCTATTAGTGCGTAACATGAAAGACAGCGTGGAGACAAACAGCTGACAGAATCGTCCCTCCCTTCTTTACTCTGACGCTGTGAGGACGTCTCAGAGCTCGACTTCCTGTCTGTGTGTAAGTGCGTCTTTTCATCGAGTAATACTTCAAGTGGTCGAGCTTTGGTCTTTTGTTTTTCTGGCTTCCTTGATGTGTGAGTGTCTGAATCATGAACGCCTCTCCGTCTCTGCCCTGCAGTCACATGACACAGCGTGACGTCTGAGTTTTGCACAGACGGGCTGTTCAGTGTGAAATGGCCTCTTCCTCGACCGTCTGTCAACACTTTCAGACATGTTTGTCGTCAAGCCCCGGCCTGTCTGAGAATCAGGGCTCTGCTGCGCCCTGCGTGGACCTCCAGCACGCCTCTTCACGTGTTCGGATCACAGCGACTCTCCGCTCCTTCTCATTTGATTGGCTCTTCTTTTCACACTTGAATTAGATTAGTCTTTGTTCTGTGCTGCAGCTCTTTGTGTTTGCTCTGACGTGATCACATGGGGTTAATGTCATCCTTCTTAACGCTTGAATACATTTGCATCATTTGTGCTGTTAGAAATCATTTGATGAGCTCTGTCTTTGAGACTAGCGTTAGCATCAGCAGCTTATCGGGCTCTAAAGTGTCGTCCGAAGAGTTTAACATTCATATTGTTCATTTTTCATTTTCTGTGACATAAGAAATAAAAAAGCTAATTTCAGATATCAGGCTTCCTTTTATTCTGCCCATGATTATTATGTTTTAAATACGTGAGGGTCAGGCATGCTAACTGCAAAGCATTCTGGGAATACAGAGGGAAAAGTGACGCTTTAAATATTTCCTTCATCGTTGTGTCGGCATGTTTTAGAGGTCTTCGGTTACCAGTGAGCTTTCCTCTCTTTGGCGACCAGCTCCAGGAAATGGGAATGATTTGCGTAGAGCGGGACGGTCGAGTCGAGGTCGACCCACTTCACTTGACCTGCGTCATCGCCGGCCTGCAGAGGCAGCTCGCTCACACTGTTTCCTGTGATCAGAGAGAGAGAGAGAAACATGTTCAAGGAGCGCTCAGAGCGTGGTCTTTACACTTCAGTTAAATGTTACCGAGACCTGATTCGTCGTGGAAGTTGATGGCGACTGTCTCCATCCAGGCGTTGTCGGTGTTTCTTGGATCATCCACGTAACCTTTATAAACCTGGAAGAGGTGGAGAGGTTCGAGTTCCACAAACAGACGCTCTGACATTGAGACAGGAGTGAAAGGAGAGTCTGACCTGAAAGCCCTGAGATTTGAAGAGTTTGCTGATGCGTTCGTGGATTTTCGTCCTCTCGGCCGGCGGCAGGGTCAGCGAGTTCAACGCCTCCTCGGAGAACTCCCTCTGCAGCGTGAGAGACACCTGCTCCCCCGGGTCCACCATCCCCTTCAAACACGAGCACAGGGACACGTTAAAGAGACACGACGACGACACAGAACCGACCGGAGCCGCTGAAGCCGGGCAGGCTCTCGGCTGAGAGCTCGTTTTAAGCTTCAGTTGTGTTTCCTCTATAAAAGCCGGGACGACCAAACAGATGAAACGAGTGTTTAGGAGGTGAAGAGATGTTTTTGGTTTTTTCATCGTCTGTATTAAAGTGTCTGAACGCCGGTCAGGCTTCGAGCCAGCAGTCTGGTCCGCTTCACTTTTCACCAAAGAAGGAATGGGAGAAAGCTGAGCTGCAAACGATTGTTCATGGCTTCGTTTCATGGAGACTCGATAACTGTGATTCTCTGTTTACACGTCTTAGCATCACATCGATGATCCGCCGACAACCGGTCTGACACGCTGCCGCGAAGCCGGTAACAAAACCTCCACAAAGGTCTCATGTTACTTCAGTCCTCGAGCCAGCAGGACTCTGAGCTCCTCACAGTCTAACGCTTGTCACCTTGTTGCTCCTTTTTTTTTTTTTTTTTTTTTTTTAAAGATTTATTTTTGGCGTTTTTATGCCTTTATTATAGAGGGAGGAAAGTGGACAGAGTCGGAGAGGGGGAGAGACATGCGGGAAATGGGCCACAGGCCGGACGCGAACCCGGGCCGCCCGCGCGCGAGGACTGAGCCTCAATACATGGGATCGCGCGCACTGCCGCTGCGCCACCGGCGACCCCCTTGTTGCTCCTTTATATTATTATTTTTTTTAATCCTTTATCGGACTCCAAGCTTGGACTTTTTGGGGGCTAAAATAACTTCCCCTGGAAATGATCCAGACTTTTTTGGCCCCTTTCCTCAGAAACCATCTGATGATCAATCTGTGGGAACGCGGCGCTCATCGTCCCTGATCATCGTTGAGCAGAGCTGATCATGTGATCATAATCGAGGGTGACAGCGGAGAGCCAACCGACCTCGTCAATAAAGCGTGATTAAAGACGTGAGGCGTCCTACCCCAGGAATGGCCCACTCTCCGCAGTCCTTCCTCTTGATGGAGACAAACTGCAGGATCGGCCGTTTGGAGACGGGGTGATTCATCTTCGCCCCTTTGGCATCGACTTTCCATCTTCAGGAGAGAAGTGATCGAAATAAATCAAACAGGCTTTTAAACTTTCTGGAGCGAGGCTAAGTCGTGAATATTGGCTTTGCATGTACTGATATAATACAGAGGAGTAAAGAATAAGTGACCTGGTGACGATGGGATCTGCTGCGTGATTGGGTCCCCATCGTCCCAACAAACCTCTGCCGGTCACGCCCGTGCGCCCACGAGGATTTCTGCACAAACAAACAAATAGAAGAAATGTTTGCAAAGACGGGAGGGAGGAGGACGACATGCATCAGGACTACTTTCAGGCTAACATGCTAAGCTAAAATGGGTGTTGTTTGTGTCGTTAAAATTGACCAAATAAAAAGTATTTCAAAATTAATTTAGTAAAATTTATTCAGAAGGAGTTTGAGGAGGTTTGTTTTCTGAAAGGTCGTAATGATCGTGTCTCTTTGTGTCCTTTTATTGTCTTTGTAGTTTTTCTCTTCCCGTCTCTGCTGCGATTTGTTTCTTCTTCTTCTTCGTTGTTGTTTGCGTCTCTTCAGAGTGATTTAGCGACCTTTGAACGACCTCTGCGTGTGTGCAAACTTAAAAAGTGATAAAGTAACTCACAGAGGCTTCCCCTTCTCTGTTTTGTAGTTCCCTTCAAAGCTCGTCCGGTCCACGCCGCCGTCCACCGCGTTGAACTGTGGAGAAAAAGAGCTGCAAGACGAGCAGATGAATAACTCTCACGACCTCTGACCTCTGATGACTAACATAATTTATTACAGTCACGATGTGTAACGGCTGAAAACACACAAGAAGGACTCAGAGATCTCTTCTAAAGGACGTCTCGTTCCGACTCGAGAACGACTTCGATGAACGCAAACACAAAAGGTCAAAAGGTCACGTGACGCAGCGTTGGGAAGAATAAGCCAACATCAACAACAGGCCTTCTTATTTGGTAAAAATCTCTCCACTTGTTGATCCAATGTTTCTATTGGAAGAAAAATCCAAACAGGCTCGCATCACTCAGTGAGTGCTGGATCTGAAAACACCGAGAGGTAAACAAAGCTGCGTCCGTTTGAAGGATTTATTAATGTTAACCTTAAATCGGAGGGAGGGAGTGTGGAGAGCTTCCTGCCGGACAGAGGTGGGACGGTTAATCAGACACCCTGGATTTCTCCCTACCTCTGTGACCTTGGGGGAAATCCTGAAGGTCACAGGTAAAAAGGACACACGCCTCCTGAGGAGTGTCATGGTTGCAGGATTTTTACAAACACAAAGATTTGTGAATATCAGTCTGTACACTTTAACGTCTCAGCACTCTCGTTCTTCTACGACAAACAAAAAGTGTTTTAAAAATGAGGACGTGTTGCAGAAGTTACATGTTTTGCTTTTAAGTAGAATTTTGAATTCACCTGATTTCTGGATCCGCCCACACCGGCTTCTTCACCACTGACTGGTCAGTGTGGTCGACTGCTTTATACTGCGGCCAGTTCTGACTCCAGTCCACCTTGTCATCAGGGACGAGGAAGCGCTTGACTTTGGACCCTGGATACAGGGGGCACCTGGACTTCACGTGAGCCGCTGCTGGGGACGGCATGGTCCTGATACTGGTCGCGTAGAGCTTACAGAGACCGGATGTGATGGGTCTGATGGTCTGACTGGTTCTGAGAGGATAAGAAGAGGAGCAGGAGAGCGTGGATTTGCGGGAGGAGAAACACGAGACACGGATCAGTAAGGAAGCATCGCTCTGCTCGGCCTGCGGCAGCTCGGTCCAGACACCACCCTGCGTGAACACCCTGCGTGAACTCCCTGCGTGAACTCAATGCACTCTCAGGCTGTTTGCATGATAATAATAAAAACCCTCCAGCACGAAGTTTCTGTCAACGGGACACAAACCGCCTCACACCTCGGTCTCTGCAGCGGTGCAATCACATCACAACACGATCAGCTGCTGTACGATACTGATGTTGTCTCAGTGAAACTTCATCCATGCATACATTATATTTCTTAATAATACAACATTAAATATGATTAAAATAAGAATTCCTTTCTCCCATGCAGACTAAATTAACAAAGAACACTTTGCTAATAAAGATGTGTATTTTGATATTAGCTCTGTCAGAGTGATCTTAAAGGCTTGTCGTTATTAAAGCGTGATAATTAAACAAACGGTACCTGAGTCCGGGGCAGCACGCGCTGAACGGGAGTCCGGGGCAGCACGCGCTCAACGGGAGTCCGAGCAGAGTGAGCGCGAGACGAATCCGGCCGATCCAGAATCTTCTCAGGATGATCTGAACCATTACCTCCGCTCCGAGAACTCAATCAGGACCGAGAGACCACAACATGCAGCACAGTATCCAGGAAGTGCACCACCCGGCGCGATGACGTCAGCAAAGGGGGGTGTGGTCACGGCAGTCTGATACTCGTTTCCATGGTGACAAGTTTCCACTAGTTACTGTTTTATTAACCCGACCAGAACACCTCGAGTTGGTTTATATATTTTATATTTTATATATATATATTTATATTATATTTTTTAACAACTGCTAAAACAAACTTATGATTGTGTTTCTTAGTTAAGTTAAATTTCATAGGTTCAATATTTATATTTTTAGATTCCTGCCATATCCATTTATAATTTATTATGCTGCATACATAGCTCATCTTACCTTAGTTAGAGTTATTATATTTTTACTTATTATATTATTATAAATACTTTGTATATTCTTCTTCTGTGGTTTTTAGCTGTGTGCACTTTAAGGTGAAGAAGAATTATTTAGTTGTACACTTAAATAATGATAATAAAGGGTTAGGGTTAGTATTGTATGTATGTATTCTACTCTATTTTATTACATGAAGAATGTGTGACATGTTCCTGATCAATATCCCATAAGGGCGGAGGCTTCAGTGTGGGGGAGGCGTGGCCTAACAGCAGTTTGTTTTGGTTTGATGCTGGAGCAGAAGGGCGACATCTACTGGTTACAAAGTTTCACATTCTTCCTTTAAAGTGCAAAAAAATGTTTTCCAACATGTCGATTTTTCTTCAGCTTTTTCACACTTTGCAATTCTGGTTTGCACTTCCCAGCCACCGTATGTGAATTATACAAGAATCCCTTCAAAGTGTTCAAACATACAGCTTTGTAAATGTTGATTTTTTTTTTCAAGCAGGTAAACAAAACAATAGAAACACACATTCACACAAAAATGCACAAATCAATAGAGAACAACACAACAAGATCTGCAAAAAGACATCATGAGAGAGAATGAAGGTAGTGTAATACAAGGACACCATGACACTCAGCCTTATGACACATTATTAAGATGTTTATTGTTGTGGGAACAAAAGAGGGTTTAAAGCTGTTCACTTTACATCCGGGGACTCTGCAGGGTCTGCCTGAAGGTAGACGGTCTCTCTGGTCCAGACTGTAAGGGGACGTTTTCAGTCCCCTCCTTCACCTTCATGTGAGCTGAGAGATCACTGTACCACACATAATGTTCATATTCAAGTTGATAAAAGGTCAACATTTGATAAGTAAAAGATTAGACTAGTCATGTTTTCAGACACACCTTTTTAAAACAGCAGAATGTATGGAGCCGTAAAAAGAGGCCAAAGTCGAGATAATAAAAACTAAATTCCTGCAACAAGTTACAACAAAATCTTCCCTCTCAAACCCTGATTTATTTCACACACGAGTTAAAAACGTGTATCGGTGTCGTGTTACTATCTGGAGGTTTCTTTTGATTTGTATTAGTCATACATGCAGAGGCTCTACCTGCCCGTTCAGGCAGCGTGGAACATGTTTGGACACGCCCACTCCTGCCTGCTGTGTGTTTATTCTGCAGGTTGCGTTTGTTTTGATTGGTCGATTGGAGCCGAGCGGGCGGCGCGTGCACAGTCATTAACAGGACTCCACCCTCACGAGTCACCCCGGTCCTCACATCGAAGGCACCCGTGTTACCGTAGGTTTGGCACGCGCATTTACGCTCGGGTGCTGAGGCTAAATCCGCGCTCGCGCACGAAATCCATTTACTCTCCGGTAGTAGAGAGGCCCTCACCGTGTCGATCCTCCCCGTCGATCAGAACATCCTCTCGGTTAGACCTCTCTGTCGGACGGTGACTCGGTCCCTCGGTGAAACTTTCCCCCCGGAGCCGGAGCGGTTTGTGGAGGAAGAATGGCGGATTCGAGCAGCACCGCAGCGGCCGGGGCCGAAGCCTCCAGCGCCGCCGCCGCTGCTGCTGGGGCGGCGGGCAAGGCAGCGCCCGACGCACCGCCTGCCGCTGCGCCAACCAAGACCGAGACCGTGAAGGGCCAGAACTTTGACGTGGGACCCCGCTACACGAACCTGTCGTACATCGGGGAGGGGGCTTACGGGATGGTCTGGTGAGTGGAGGTCTCTGCTGGACCAGCGTAGATCTAAACCAGCAGGCTAACATAAGCTGCCTGTTAGCTGACAGTCTAAACCAGCTAACAGTTCCTGCTGGGTTCATCAAGCAGCGCCATGTTAACGTTAATCTAATCACGATGTGTGTTTGCAAAGATTAAAAAACTCCAACACATCCTGCTGCTCGGGTTAGCATGCTAACTGTGTAGCTTCAGGCGTGGCTTCCAGATTTTCAGGAAACCAGAGCTCGGGAGTGATTGCGCAGGACGGAGAGAAATGTTCTGCACACTGAGCGCGAGCACAGATCGGATTTAGTTGTCATGGTGACCATCCCCCCCCCACCCACCCCGTTTTTCCATGTAGAGTCCGAGTCCCGGACCCTTTTGAGCTTTTCCTTCTGTGAACACGGAGCCTGCAGCAGAGAGCTGCCGCAGAGTCCGGTTTACCGGGGCCTCCCCTCGGGCCATCACCCTGCGTGGACCCGTTAAACCACCCGGTGGCACTGACGTGACCACCGTGACAGACCTGCAGAGAGAGCCCCCCCCGCACACACACACACACACGGATCACTGTCACACGGCTGTGTGTGAGACAGCACGGAGCTGTTTGTTTGTGTCATCGTGTGGTCACGTGATCTCACCATTGCAGCACTTGATGTTTGTAAACATCGTCGACACCCACTGGTTGATTCACTTACAGGAAATCAATGAGAGTTTAGTGCTGCCATTAAAATCAGCTTCAGACCTGCTGTTTGTTATGTCACTCTGTTTCATGCATTAGAGAAGCTTCACGAGGACGTGCACGAGCATGCTCAGTTCATGCAGCTCGTGCAAGAACAAAACCCAGTGTTAGTAGGACTGAGTGGGTTCGAGTGGGTTCGACTACTTCCTGTTTTAAAAGTCTGTCAAACTTTGGCCAATCAGGGACGCTGTCTCATGGATGATTTTTAGGCCTTGAAACCCAAACCAGTAAAGTTCTCTCAACACGACCCGATCTCCATCTACACCCACCTACACCAGCACTTCCTGTGCACACACCTACACTCAGCTCGCCGCCTACAGTCGTCACAACAAACAGCCACACGACTTACAGGAAGACTCGCTCGCCTCTGAGCGCCGGAGACGGTCAGATGGAGCTTTGTGTTTCCTGCTATCGTGTGTGTGTGATTTAGGGAGTGTCACCGTACGAGAACACTCTTACCAATATTCCTGCTTGTTCTAATACCTCGGCGACCTGTTGGGTGAGCTCCTGCACGCCATCTTTCTGCACAGACTCGTCCTACACGCCTTCCTCATTAAAAAACAGATGTTCAAATTAGTTTTTTTAATGAGCAAACTCTCAGTTTGTAGAGTCGGTCGCCTCTCAACCGTAAGGTCAGGGTTCGATTCCCCC
>NW_027636752.1:0-136800 GCF_947650265.1 Symphodus melops | reverse complement strand
CATTACCCCCCCCACCTGTCTGATCTCCTCCACATTACCCCCCCCACCTGTCTGATCTCCTCCACATTACCCCCCCCCCCCCCCACCTGTCTGATCTCCTCCACATTACCCCCCCCCCCCCTCGCTCCCTCAGGTCTTCCTCCTCCCTCTCTGTCCCATCAGACGTCCGTCACATTGATTCTTTCCCACAGTTCAAATCAAGACTCCAAACTCGTCTGTTCCAACCTGCTGACTCGCTGTGACCTCTGTGACCTCTGTGACCTCTGTGACCTCTGTGACCTCTGTGACCTCTGTGACCTCCTCACCTCCTGTTTTTATTATTTATATTTATTTCTGTTTTTAACCCTCTAAAGCGTCCTTGAGTGCTGTGAAATAAAATGTATATATATATATATATATATATACACACATATATATATATATATATATATATATATATATACACACATATATATATATATATATATATGTGTGTATATATATATATATATATATATATATATATATATGTGTAGTTCTCAGTAAGTGCTTAAAAGATTTTTAAATGAATTATATCTTAGTGTTCATAAAGGTGATTTTGAATGTGGCAGGGCTCAGTGGCATATGTCCCTCAGCAAGCCTGGATACAAAACGCGTCCCTGAAGGACAACATCCTGTTTGGTGGAGACAGGAAGGAGAGTTGGTACCATCGAGTTCTAGAGGCGTGTGCTCTGCTGCCAGACCTCGACATCCTGCCTGCAGGAGACAGTACTGAGATCGGGGAGAAGGTATCAATTGTGACCCCCCCCCCCCCCCCCCCCCCCCCCCCCCGTTAGTTTTTTCCATGGGAGAGTGGGTCAGAATTTTGGATTGGGGTTCAGTTTAACAAAGTGGTATGGTTATCGATTATGTGTTTGCTGACTGCAGGGTCTAAACATTTCTGGAGGGCAGCGGCAGAGGGTTAGTCTGGCTCGGGCGGTCTACAGGAAGTCAGATGTTTACCTGCTGGATGACCCTCTTTCAGCCGTTGATGCTCATGTGGGACAACACATCTTTGATCGAGTTATTGGACCAAGAGGACTTCTGAAAGAAAAGGTGAGCCCATCTGCTCCTCTGTGGAGGAGCCTAACCCTAACCCTAACCCTGACAGAAACCAGTCTACTGCACTTCATCCCTCTCCAGTAGGCTACCATGGACACTGTCAGTACTTTGGTAATGAACATTTTTACCTGCTCTCAACAGAAGCTGACCAAAACAAATTTTGTTCCAGTTGATCAACACAGCTTAAATTACCTTCATGGCTTGGCTGCGTCTCAACAGCAGGTTGGGGGAGTGATTCCCCGACCCTGCTAATGCACATATCGATGTGTCCTTTGGCAAACCACTCAACTGAAATTTCTCCCATTCCTTCATCATCATGTGAATGTGTAATAAATAACTTCAGTTAGTCAAAAACAACTGCTTTTATGTTGCTTCCCTTTCTCCGCACAAGACGGGTCATAAAAATGAATGGATGAGTTAATACGTATGCGTGCCAAACTTTCCGTGACATAAACCAGTAGAACACGCAAAAGCCTGACTTAGAGATTACCCCCTCCATAAGGTTTGCAATGTAATTTGGATCTGAGTAAATCAGGCTTTAAGTGTAAGGAATTACTTGCTTGGTTGTTTCTAAAAAGCAACCGCTCCAAAGATCATCCGGAAGACATTTCCTGTCACCTCCAACTTTCATCCCCAACATTTAAAAGAAGCAGGAATAGAACTGTGAACCTTCGACAGCTACAAGTGGGAAGACAATTCAGCACAACCAGGAAGCAACTCTGTCTAAGACTTGAAAACCTGCAAGACCTCAGTTGAAGATAATTAACCACACAACCCGTCAGCACTAAAATATAAAAGACCTGAGAACAGGGAACTTTATTGTGTCGTTTGTGTTTATATTTCTAAGTGTATTGTTTGTTCATCTGAAACATGTGCTGCTGTTTTTTGCAGACCCGGGTGTTGGTAACTCACGGACTCAGCTACTTGTCTAAGGTGGACCTGGTCCTGGTGATGGACCAGGGTCAGATCTCTGAAATGGGCTCCTACATGGAGCTGATGGACAGGAAGGGAGCCTTTGCCAAATTTATACACACTTTCAGTGTAACCCAGCACAGAGAGAGCTTGGCCCCCAAGGACAAGAGTAACAAAGCACATCTAAAGTCCATCTTTACTAACACAGCAAAGAAATACATCTATTTATGTGGATACACATTCGCTTAAGAAGCTATTCTTCCTGGAGTCTGCAATATTGTAACAAGACATTTTACACATTGAAATTATACATATATATTCTTGTTATTATAAACATGAATTTCCCAGAAACAAATAAACCACACAGGAGACAGAACTACAGGAACTAAACTAACCCAGGAGAATCAAAGTACAGGAACTAAACTCACCAGGAGAATCAAAGTACAGGAACTAAACTCACCAGGAGAATCAAAGTACAGGAACTAAACTAACCCAGGAGAATCAAAGTACAGGAACTAAACTCACCAGGAGAATCAAACTACAGGAACTAAACTCACCAGGAGAATCAAAGTACAGGAACTAAACTAACCAGGAGAATCAAAGTACAGGAACTAAACTAACCCAGGAGAATCAAAGTACAGGAACTAAACTAACCAGGAGAATCAAAGTACAGGAACTAAACTAACCAGGAGAATCAAACTACAGGAACTAAACTAACCCAGGAGAATCAAAGTACAGGAACTAAACTAACCAGGAGAATCAAAGTACAGGAACTAAACTAACCAGGAGAATCAAAGTACAGGAACTAAACTAACCAGGAGAATCAAAGTACAGGAACTAAACTAACCCAGGAGAATCAAAGTACAGGAACTAAACTAACCAGGAGAATCAAAGTACAGGAACTAAACTAACCAGGAGAATCAAAGTACAGGAACTAAACTAACCAAGAGAATCAAAGTACAGGAACTAAACTAACCCAAGAGAATCAAAGTACAGGAACTAAACTAACCCAAGAGAATCAAAGTACAGGAACTAAACTAACCCAAGAGAATCAAAGTACAGGAACTAAACTAACCCAAGAGAATCAAACTACAGGAACTAAACTAACCCAAGAGAATCAAAGTACAGGAACTAAACTAACCCAGGAGAATCAAACTACAGGAACTAAACTAACCCAAGAGAATCAAACTACAGGAACTAAACTAACCCAAGAGAATCAAAGTACAGGAACTAAACTAACCCAAGAGAATCAAACTACAGGAACTAAACTAACCCAAGAGAATCAAAGTACAGGAACTAAACTAACCCAAGAGAATCAAACTACAGGAACTAAACTAACCCAAGAGAATCAAACTACAGGAACTAAACTAACCAGGAGAATCAAAGTACAGGAACTAAACTAACCCAAGAGAATCAAAGTACAGGAACTAAACTAACCCAGGAGAATCAAACTACAGGAACTAAACTAACCCAAGAGAATCAAACTACAGGAACTTACCCTAACCCAGGAGAATCAAAGTACAGGAACTAAACTAACCCAGGAGAATCAAAGTACAGGAACTAAACTAACCCAGGAGAATCAAAGTACAGGAACTAAACTAACCCAGGAGAATCAAAGTACAGGAACTAAACTAACCCAAGAGAATCAAACTACAGGAACTAAACTAACCAAGAGAATCAAAGTACAGGAACTAAACTAACCAAGAGAATCAAAGTACAGGAACTTACCCTAACCCAGGAGAATCAAAGTACAGGAACTAAACTAACCCAGGAGAATCAAAGTACAGGAACTAAACTAACCCAGGAGAATCAAAGTACAGGAACTTACCCTAACCCAGGAGAATCAAAGTACAGGAACTAAACTAACCCAGGAGAATCAAAGTACAGGAACTAAACTAACCCAAGAGAATCAAAGTACAGGAACTAAACTAACCAAGAGAATCAAAGTACAGGAACTAAACTAACCCAAGAGAATCAAAGTACAGGAACTAAACTAACCAAGAGAATCAAAGTACAGGAACTTACCCTAACCCAGGAGAATCAAAGTACAGGAACTAAACTAACCCAGGAGAATCAAAGTACAGGAACTAAACTAACCAGGAGAATCAAAGTACAGGAACTAAACTAACCAGGAGAATCAAAGTACAGGAACTAAACTAACCAGGAGAATCAAAGTACAGGAACTAAACTAACCAAGAGAATCAAAGTACAGGAACTAAACTAACCCAAGAGAATCAAAGTACAGGAACTAAACTAACCAGGAGAATCAAAGTACAGGAACTAAACTAACCAGGAGAATCAAATTACAGGAACTAAACTAACCCAAGAGAATCAAAGTACAGGAACTAAACTAACCAAGAGAATCAAAGTACAGGAACTAAACTAACCAGGAGAATCAAAGTACAGGAACTAAACTAACCCAGGAGAATCAAAGTACAGGAACTAAACTAACCCAGGAGAATCAAAGTACAGGAACTAAACTAACCAGGAGAATCAAAGTACAGGAACTAAACTAACCCAAGAGAATCAAACTACAGGAACTAAACTCACCAGGAGAATCAAAATACAGGAACTAAACTAACCAAGAGAATCAAAGTACAGGAACTAAACTAACGAGGAGAATCGTAACTGTGTTTGTGGTGTTTTTATATGTGTGTGTTAAAAGCTGTGTGTTTGTGTTGGCTTGTAGGTAGCAGGAAGTCAATATCTCGACTCAGTATGACCGATTTTTCCATCGATCTTTCTCAGGAGCAACTCATCAGGTACGTACACAAACTGCACACAGAGGAGGTATAATACAGACATCTATGGTGACATGTTATTGAAATAAGGGTGTGTGTGTGTGACTATGAGTGTGTCTGTTGCAGCTGTGATATGGGCAGTGTTCAGGTGATGGAGGCCGTCGAGCTGGATGCTGAGGATGCGGGGAAACTGACCGAGGCGGATAAAGCTCACACAGGGAGGGTGAGTAGTGTTTTTATTGATATATTACATTTTTTAATTTCAATTGTTAAGTTTAATTCAAGAATTACTTGAAATGATAACACATCATTAGATTATACTGTACATAAATATAAGAATCTTTCAAATGTAGAGAACAAAACAATAGGCAAACAAAGTGGCACAAATGAGACATTGTGATAACACACAGGACCTTGTCGTATTCATGTGACGGGGTTCTCCTCTTAAACACCCAAAAAGTTTGACAACACACACAGGCGTAGTCGCAGACTGTGATTGGTGGATTTATTTTTCACCGGCCTCCACGAGTGAACAATATTTACAAAAAAATGAGAAAAATCCAAAACAAAAAAAATAGAAAAAAATTATTTACAAGAAATATTTACAAAACAAAACTCCAACATGAGTATTGAGCGAGCAAACTATTTTCTCCTCAAGCTGTTACCTCCTCTGTAACTTGACTTCCACTGACCAGAAGGTCTCAAGCAGCCTTCTTTTTAAACAAGAAGCCCCGCCCACCAGGCCTTATGATTTACATCATATTTCTAAACAGGCATTTTGTTATAAATGAATGGAGTTTTAACATGTACCTCCCTGTGGATGCCTCACCACTAACTTACCCTTTTTAAATGAACATGTTATTCATAAGACAGCAACATTTCTGTCGATATATTTTAAAAACAAACATTTCAACAATCAATGACATCACGTGATTGTGATTCAGCGCCACGTCCGCCTATTTACCTGGTGGAAAGGTCCCGCCTCTGTTTGCATCAGAACGGGACGCTGCGGAGTGTGAATCAAACGCCCTGAATGGTGAGAGCGCTGAGAGCTGATATATACTCAACAAAAATATAAACGCAACACTTTTGTTTTTGCTCCCATTTGTCATGAGATGGACTCAAAGATCTAAAATTCATTCCAGATACACAATATTACCATTTCTCTCAAACATTGTTCATAAATCTGTCTAAATGTGTGATAGTGAGCACTTTTGCTTTGCTGAGACAATCCATCCCACCTCACAGGTGTGCCACATCAAGATGCTCATCAGACACCATGATTAGTGCACAGGTGTACCTTAGACTGTCCACAATAAAAGGCCACTCTGAAATGTGCAGTTTTGTCTCACAGCAAAATGCCACAGATGGCGCAAGCATTGAGGGAGCGTGCAATTGGCATGCTGACAGCAGGAATGTCAACCAGATCTGTTGCTCGGGCATTGAATGTTCATTTCTCCACCATAAGCCGTCTCCAAAGGCGTTTCAGAGAATATGGCAGTACATCCAACCGGCCTCACAACCGCAGACCACGTGTAACCACACCAGCCCAGGACCTCCACATCCAGCAGGTTCACCTCCAAGATCGTCTGAGACCAGCTACTCAGACAGCTGCTGAAACAATTGGTTTGCATAACCAAAGAATTTCTGCACAAACTGTCAGAAACCGTCTCAGGGAAGCTCAACTGCATGCTCGTCGTCCTCATCGGGGTCTTAACCTGACTCCAGATCGTCGCCGTAACAGACTTGAGTGGGCAAATGCTCACATTCGATGGCGTCTGGCACGTTGGAGAGGTGTTCTCTTCACGGATGAATCTCGGTTTACATTGTTCAGGGCAGATGGCAGACAGCGTGTGTGGCGTCGTGTGGGTGAGCGCTTTGCTGATGTCAATGTTGTGGATCGAGTGGCCCATGGTGGTGGTGGGGTTATGGTATGGGCAGGCATCTGTTATGGACGAAGAACACAGGTGCATTTTATTGATGGCATTTTGAATGCACAGAGATACCGTGATGAGATCCTGAGGCCCATTGTTGTGCCATACATCCATGAACATCACCTCATGTTTCAGCAAGATAATGCACGGCCCCATGTTGCAAGGATCTGTACACAATTCTTGGAAGCTGAAAATGTCCCAGTTCTTGCATGGCCAGCATACTCACCGGACATGTCACCCATTGAGCATGTTTGGGATGTGCTTGACCGGCGTATACGACAGCGCGTACCAGTTCCCACTAATATCCAGCAACTTCGCACAGCCATTGAAGAGGAGTGGACCAACATTCCACAGGCCACAATTGACAATCTGATAAACTCTATGCGAAGAAGATGTGTTGCACTGCATGAGGCAAATGGTGGTCACACCAGATACTGACTGGTTCTGAGTCCCCAGACCCTCAATAAAGCAAAAACTGCACATTTCAGGGTGGCCTTTTATTGTGGACAGTCTAAGGTACACCTATGCACTAATCATGGTGTCTGATGAGCATCTTGATGTGGCACACCTGTGAGGTGGGATGGATTGTCTCAGCAAAGCAAAAGTGCTCACTATCACACATTTAGACAGATTTATGAACAATGTTTGAGAGAAATGGTAATATTGTGTATCTGGAATGAATTTTAGATCTTTGAGTCCATCTCATGACAAATGGGAGCAAAAACAAAAGTGTTGCGTTTATATTTTTGTTGAGTGTAAATGTATGACACCCTTGGTCGCGCTGTGGAACGGGAAGGAGGAAGAGGAAGATGATGATGATGTGTTTCATAGCGTGATGAGGAGCATTGGCAGAGGGGAAAGTTTGGTGCACGCGTGTGTGTGTGTGTGTGTGTGTGTGTGTGTGTGTGTGTGTGTCAGTGTGTGTGTCAGCATGTGTTGGTGTGTGTGCCTGCACTCAGTGACGGAGCCGCTCCGTCACAGGGGACATCCAATGAATCAAACATTTAAAACCCTACATTAGGTTTTCCTCTTTATATATAAGTGGTCACTAAAGCAGTGCAGAATATAACAAAATAGGGCCGGAAAAAAACAAAAAATAAAACACAAAAACAAACATGGTGGTTAACCGAAAGCTTCTGTAAAGATATGAGATCATGAGACTATACACGATTCCTTGAAAGGAGTTTAGCAAAGGATGCACTTATTCTACTCCAGGTTTGTTCAACAGATGAGATCTTTGTTTTAGTATAATGAATAAATCGACCCCACACTATCTGAAATATCTGTTGTTTGTTCTGAAGAACTTAAGAAAGACAGTTCCCTAAACCACATTGCAATACCAGGTTTACTTGTTCTTTTCCACATTAAGGCTGTTGTCCTCTCTGCTTGTAAAAGACACATATTTAAAAAGATTCTATCATGATGTTTTATATGATGGACAACTGGGAAGAGGCCAAATAGAAAGAGTTTGGGATCTAGATCTAGATCTGATTGAGAGGATGTCCTGCAGAGTTAATCTAACCTCTTCCCAAAACTCCCCCACTCTTGGGCACTGCCATAGTCAGTGAAAGATAGATAGATAGATAGATAGATAGATAGATAGATAGATAGATAGATAGATAGATAGATAGATAGATAGATAGATAGATTGATTGATAGATAGATAGATATTTTATTGATCCCGAGGGAAATTCAAGGCATCCAGTAGCAGTATACAGACAGGCAGGACACAAGACATTACCCTCATCTACACCACACATATTGCAAGTGTCCGGGTTATTCATATTAAATTTGAAACATTTGTCAGGAGAAATGTACAACCTCATCAGCCAGTTGTATTTCAGGAGATTTAAGCGAGTATTACTCGTCCCTGTCTGGGCTGCCCTAAATGCTCTATGCCTCAGTTCCAATGCTACATCCTCTTGTAATTCAGATTTCCAAGCATTAAGCTTAGAGTCACAAGACTTAGTTGAGGAGGCTTTCAGTAAATCGTAAAATTCAGAGATGATACCCTTGCCAAAAGGATTTTTAATAAGAGTTTTCTCTAATAGGGTCAGGGGCGGGCAGGACATGTATTGATTTTGATTTGCTCTAATAAAACTCCTTAACTGAAGATATTTGAAAAAAAATGTTGGGGTTAGGATATTGGATATTGGATATTGGATATTGTATTTCCTGATAAATTGGTCCATTCCACCCTGTCAAAAGCCTTCTCAGCATCTCATGCTAAGAAGGCTGTATCTGGCACCCCCTCTGGTCATGCAAAATGTTCAAGACCCTTCTCACATTATGGAAGCCCTGACGACCAGTTATTAAGCCATTTTGGTCTTCCATAATTAGACCTGGCATGGACCTGCAGTTTTTTTATACGCCGCGCTAGAATTTTCCCAGGTTTCTCCCCTTGGTCAAAAATGCGCTGTTTTAGTTTTAATTGGTTAGCAGCAGTGATGGATGCTGTCATTTCACTGTATTGTGCTCTAAAAAGTAAAATATCCTGATGGATCTTAGTACAGGGATTTGTGAAATAAATATCTTCCAACATTTGTATTTTTGCCTCTAGTAAAAAAAAAAATCTGTTTAGCTTTTTTAGATTTGGAGCTTGTAAAATTATAATCTAGTCTTTAAGAAAGGCCTTGGACACCTCCCATCTAATATCTGAAGATGTCTCATCAGTATTAAATGAGAAGTATTCATCTATTTGTTTTCCAGTGAAACTAATCAGATCTGGGTCCTGAAGCCATTTTTGTTTAAATTTCCATGGCGGGGGCGGCGGGGGGGGTCACAAATGATTATCTCGTCATCAAGCTCTGCAGAAGCCTGATAACGATCCTGATCATTTGAATCAGGTGTGTTGAAGAGGGAGACATCTAAAACATGCAGGATTGTGGCTCTTGAGGACCAGGGTTGGCCACCCCTGTTGTAGAGTATCATCTTTTTGTTCCAGACTCCTTCAGAACCATCACTTTGTCTCTGTCATTAAAAAACTTTCTCGGATCGACTCGGTGGGCTCTGTCAATGGTTAGCCTCGTAGTTATGCCCATTACCTCTTTAATCCAAGCCTCGAGGAAAGAACAGGTGTTGCTGCTCCCCACGTCCTCGGCTTCTAGGTCGTTAATCTCGTCCGCCATTTCTCTGTTTACATGTTCGAGGCTATGGACCTTTGCTACTAGGCTAATAACAGTGTCCTCTGCCTCTGAGATACAAGTCTCTGGGCCCTAAACTTCTTCCATGCATTCACCAACTTCTTTCCCTAATCCATTTGGTTTGGCTCATTTCAGACTTTTTAAAATGATTCTTACTGGAAACTTCCGGTATGGTGGCACGCTAGGCAGACAGGTGTCCCTCTCCTTGGTAAAATCTTGAAAAATTTCCTACAATAAACTACACTGCTCGACACTGAAAGTAAGTGGCTGAGCTGCTGAGATTCCCCCGATGGCATCTACGCTTGGTAAACAGGGTAAAGGCTGTGGCAAATCCTTGCAAGCTAAAATTAAATTCACTCTGGCCAAATCGAGTGGAGAAGCTACGGCTAATGCCACTGCAATGGCAAAGGAAGCTAGTCAGACCACAGGTGAGAGTGCCAACCCCCAGCCAATAATTGAAGCCATCAAAGAATGAAAAACTGACTTATGCAGCAGATTTGAGTTTTGATGGCAATTGAAGGAGGAAGTAAAATGAGGGACTTATTTTAGGAATGAAAAATCAAATCAACCTTGAAACTGCAAAGATGATGTTCAAAGTAAAACATACTGAGCAACTGAACAGAGGAACTAAAGAATAATTAAAGGGACTAAAACAAAAGTGCAGATCTAAAGTGGTGGGGGGGGGGGGGGCTGGTTTACCAGGAGAACTTCTAACTCCCCTTGCCTTCAAATCAGGACTCTAAATCCCTCCTGCTGTGAGCTGACGGTGCTAACCCTCGTTCAGTCTATATTGCCCTTCATCATTGTTTTTAAAATTTCTTTTTGGCATTTTTAGTCTTTATTATAGTGGAGCACAGTGAATAAGGTCGGAAACCAGGGAGAGAGAGTGGGGACAGACATGTGGGAGAGGAGCCACAGGCCGGACATGAACCTAGGCCTCCCGCACAAGGACTGCAGCCTTGATACATGGGGACGTGCGCACTACGCCACCAACGCTCATTAATCTAATAATTAATGAAAAAAATAAGAATTCGCTAAAGAAGCAGATTCACACATTAAGACACATGAAGCCATGTCATGGATTTTTTTTCAAAGTAATTAAAGAACGTACTTTGACAATAAATTTAGAAATAGGTTAAAAAAAAGGGAACAAGTATCTCTGACTCTTCTACACATTTGCTCTGTAGATCTGTGGATGTGTTGTTCACTTTCAATAGTTTTTTTCTTCTGTGAACAGGTAAAGCTGCAGGTGTATCAAGAGTACTTCAGGACTGTTGGCCTCACCTTCATCATGACCATCATCTTCCTCTGTGCCTTCCAACAGGCAGCCTCGTTGGCCTACAGCTATTGGCTGAGTCTGTGGGCTGACGAGCCGCCATTCAACGGCACGCAGAGTGACCATGTGCTGAAACTTAGCGTGTTTGCTGCTCTGGGCATCACACAGGGTGGGTTACAGGTGTTCATTTTATATTAATGAGAGAGAGACAGGATAATATAATATCCAACCAGCAACACTCTTGCCATACATTGACAGCTCTGCTCTTAAATTGCTTCTTTGTTCACCAAAACAATTGAAAACAGTGGAACCCAATGAATAAATGGTAAACTAAATGAAATATCAATGTGTAGCAGCCAGAATGCTGCAGACTTCAGTGGTCATCACTCTAACCCATGAAATGCTTTGGGAGGGACACAAACATGTGTCCAATATAAGGTCGAAAAAAAGGGTTTTTCTTTGCTTGAAAGTTTTCTTCATGTGATGCAAAAAGCGTCATTTTGCATCACATGAAAAAAACTTTCAAGCAAAGAAAAACATATTTTTCTCATCTCAGGGCAAAATGAGGGCTGGATTCACGACCATTCAACACTATTAGCATGTTTCTAATGATACACAGCTTCATGTAAATGGGTGAAGTGTCCCTTTAAGCATTGTGAAACCCAGCCAACCTGTTTAAGTTGCAACACTTTTAATTTTGCAAGAATTTCTGATGCTCACCTCCATTGATATTTTTGCTCAAACCTTGGATGATTTCAGTCAGTCGAAGTTAAAGTTGTAATTTGGATATGATCAGAGGAGCTGCTTGGAATTCATCTTCAACTGTTTAAAAATATGAACACATATATGAATCTATGTGTGAGCTGTTTGATGGTATCTGGATGACTTTATTGGTTTCAGGGATGGCCATGTTTGGAACAACGCTCACCATTGCTATGGGTGGGATTGTTGCATCACGTCACCTTCACGCTGATCTTCTGCACAGTGTGCTGCACTCACCCATGTCTTTCTTTGAGGTGACACCCAGTGGAAACCTCCTCAACCGCTTCTCCAAAGAGATTGACGCCATCGACTGCATGATTCCAGACGGGCTGAAGATGATGCTAGGTTACCTGTTTAAGCTTCTGGAGGTCTGCATCATTCTGCTCCTAGCCACGCCCTTTACAGGGCTGGTGTTCTTCCCTCTTACTTGTGTCTACATCTTTATACAGGTAATGATTTTTGCCAAATGATACTATGCTGTCTAAATGTGTGTTTCTTAAAACGCTTTATTATTTTGGTGTCCAGAGTTTCTATGTGGCTTCTTCATGTCAGCTGCGACGGTTGGAGGCAGTGAGTCGCTCACCAATTTACAGCCACTTCAACGAAACGGTCCAGGGTGCTGGCATCATCCGAGCATTTGGGGAACAGCAGCGCTTCATACTGCAGGCTTCCCACCATGTTGACAACAACCAGGAGGCCTATTTTCCCCGCTTTGTGGCTACCAGGTTCACTTAATCTACTCAAGACACACACATGTAATAGAAGTATTTTAATGTAATACATTAAGGGCCTGATTTACTAAAGGTGTGTGTCTTCAAATGTGTGCAAACTTGATACCAGCAGTGAAAAATGTGCTATCTGATCTGCTAACAGCGTGCAGTGAGGATTGTGTCTTTCATGGGTTAGCTAACAAAACAACACATATTGCCCCTTTAGTACTTTTGCCTAAATAAATATCCAATATGAGGCATTTCTGCCCCAGCATGCTTGCAGGAGAAAATATAAAGAAGTTCATTTAGGACACACATTGTGATTTACCAAGCAAAAACTGTGTCTGAATGTATCACGTTTGAAAGGAACGTGCTAACAATCACAATTTATCAATCACGCTAATATTCTTAGTACATCACCTGCAAAATGCCCACAAACCAAACGTGCAAACTTTTGGAGTGAACATGCATCATAGTACTCTTTACCAGCGATCTTAGTAAATCAGGCCCTATGTGTAGAACTGAAGGAAATGTTTATATTTCAGCTGTACTGTGTTTGGAGGCCTAGGATTTCCATCCAGGTCATGAGTTAAAAAAGCTCAGAATATATCAGGGTCAACAGGCACCAAGGAAGACCTCATACCATGCTATTATAGTGTTTATTATTTTCTAAGACCATTAACCCTTACCCTAGGTCATTGGATTTTTCAAGAAGTAATTCATTAGTCCTCATGATTAAGGATTAAAAAGCAGCTTTTCAAACGATTTCTCTTTTGTCCTGCACTTTTACTTGTAAGATGAAATTGTTCAGTCAAACCTTTTCTATTGTCAGAGAGACCATCAGATTATCTGCTGCTTATTTAAAATGTGGTGTTCATCAAGAATCAACTCTTGGCTCAACTATGTTCATAATGTACATGTTTCTATCAGTATAATCAACCATGGATTTCACATCACTGTTGAGATGTGTACATACCAGAAATGTAAAATATATATGAGTCCCATGATGACATGAATAAATCAAATTTATTGAAGCAATTTTTTTTCAATAAGCCATCAACTTTTACATAAGACTCATGGTAACATTGTGTTTGTGTATTTTTATCCAACACATGATAACAGTATTTATGGAGTTGTGTAAACTTTCTCAACATTTTTAATTAGATAGATTTGCTGGGATAGTTTCTGCTAGTATTTAAAGTCTGTAATTCTTTTTTTTTTCTGTCAGATGGCTGGCGGTGAATCTGGAGTTTTTAGGTAATCTGCTGGTTTTGGCTGCAGCCATGCTGTGCGTTCGAGGTCGGGATGAGCTCAGTCCAGGCATTGTTGGATTGGCAGTGTCACACTCTCTCCAGGTTAAAAACTAGTTTACTATTTTAGAACTTTTCTACACAAATGTTTTCAAACCTAGAAAGGATTAATTAGAATGATCAATTAGACATTTTTCCATTAACATCCAACAAAGAACGTTTCTTCAACAAAAGAAACATTTTCAATAAAGCAGATGCATTGACACATTATTTAGAACGCCATTTTAAAACAAACCAGAATTAAAAGAGATTGACATGAGCTTGGTGTGTCAGCTGACCTAAGCCTATAGCAGAATAACTATGAGCTTGACTATACCTGCACTAGCCCTAACTATAAGAGTGTTGAAAAAGGAACTGTTTATGTGTATTCTTGAAAGTACAATGTGTCTGCCCCCTGGACCCTGACAGGTAAATGATTCCAAATGAGAGGGGCCAGATAACTGCAGACTCTACCTCCTGTAGGACATTTAGAGACTGTAGGTACCAGCAGGTCTGATAACTGCAGACTCTACCTCCTGTAGGACATTTAGAGACTGTAGGTACCAGCAGGTCTGATAACTGCAGACTCTACCTCCTGTAGGACATTTAGAGACTGTAGGTACCAGCAGGTCTGATAACTGCAGACTCTACCTCCTGTAGTTTAGAGACTGTAGGTACCAGCAGGTCTGATAACTGCAGACTCTACCTCCTGTAGTTTAGAGACTGTAGGTACCAGCAGGTCTGATAACTGCAGACTCTACCTCCTGTAGGACATTTAGAGACTGTAGGTACCAGCAGGTCAGATAACTGCAGACTCTACCTCCTGTAGTTTAGAGACTGTAGGTACCAGCAGGTCTGATAACTGCAGACTCTACCTCCTGTAGTTTAGAGACTGTAGGTACCAGCAGGTCTGATAACTGCAGACTCTACCTCTTGTAGTTTAGAGACTGTAGGTACCAGCAGGTCTGATAACTGCAGACTCTACCTCCTGTAGTTTAGAGACTGTAGGTACCAGCAGGTCTGATAACTGCAGACTCTACCTCCTGTAGTTTAGAGACTGTAGGTACCAGCAAGTCTGATAACTGCAGACTCTACCTCTTGTAGTTTAGAGACTGTAGGTACCAGCAGGTCTGATAACTGCAGACTCTACCTCCTGTAGTTTAGAGACTGTAGGTACCAGCAAGTCTGATAACTGCAGACTCTACCTCCTGTAGTTTAGAGACTGTAGGTACCAGCAGGTCTGATAACTGCAGACTCTACCACCTGTAGTTTAGAGACTGTAGGTACCAGCAGGTCTGATAACTGCAGACTCTACCTCCTGTAGTTTAGAGACTGTAGGTACCAGCAGGTCTGATAACTACAGACTCTACCTCCTGTAGTTTAGAGACTGTAGGTACCAGCAGCAGGTCTGATAACTGCAGACTCTACCTCCTGTAGTCCATTTAGAGACTGTAGGTACCAGCAGGTCTGATAACTGCAGACTCTACCTCCTGTAGTTTAGAGACTGTAGGTACCAGCAGGTCTGATAACTGCAGACTCTACCTCCTGTAGTTTAGAGACTGTAGGTACCAGCAGGTCTGATAACTGCAGACTCTACCTCCTGTAGGACATGTAGAGACTGGAGGTACCAGCAGGTCTGATAACTGCAGACTCTACCTCCTGTAGGACATGTAGAGACTGTAGGTACCAGCAGCAGGTCTGCATTCTGGGAGTGTAAGTTCTGACTAGCTGAAGGATGTTTAGAGATTTACCAGAGAACCCTGATAAAAGAGAATTACAGTAATCCAACCTGGACGTAGTAAATACAAGAACTAGTTTTTTTGCATTGTTTTGCGACAGGAGCTTTCTGATCTGAGAGATATTAAAAAAGTGAAAATAAGCTGCCCTGTAAACGTGCTTTGTGTGAGAGTTAAAGGACATTCAATTCAATTTCAATTCAATTTGTTAGGGACCATGTACAATTAAAACATAAATGTAACCACTTGATGCATTTTACAAGAGTTAGCCTTGGGCTAATTCACATCTGCAGTCCCTTTGGCAGGTAAGAAAACAACATATACAAAAGCATACATCACTCAAGAAGTAACAAATAGAATTATATACATAAAATGTCCCTTGCAGACACACACACACCAACACACACAGCAGGCCTCGTCAGCCCCATGAGTGGATTAAATTTTAAAAAAAATGAGTGAGACAAAAATGATAAAAAGTCAATGATTGATGAAAATTAGTGAGTGCATTCTTCTTTTTTTAGGTGATTTTTTGAGATTAGCTTTGAAGATACCAAATGACTCACAAGTCTTTATATTGTCTGGAATAGTATTTCATTTTGTGATGGCTGTAAGAGAGAAAGCTGCCAGCCCAAAGGCTGAAAAATGAAAGTGTACAGTGCAGTCTTGTATGGAAGCTATTCTGATGGATCTTACAGAGCTAGTGGCACAGTATTGGACAAACGGGTTGGAGCCAATCCTTTTAACATTTTGTAAACTGATCATATAAAACTCAGTGGTGCTACATGCCACACTGATGTTCAAAAAGGGAGTTGTATCACACTTAAATGATCACTCACTGGACCCTCAGTACCTGAATGTGTCTGGTTTTCATTGTAGATTAAATTGTGTTTTATTTTAATCAATTAGTTGCTCACAGGCTGTTTCCCCCTTAAGTCATATCAGGTGAAGTTCAGATAAATCTTGGTTTTCACCTATTTTTGTGGTTTTGCAGGTGACAGGAATTCTGAGCTGGATTGTCCGATCTTGGACTGATGTGGAGAACAACATTGTGTCTGTGGAAAGAGTGAAAGAATACGAGACGACACCCAAAGAGGTCTGCTGCTGTACAACAGAGGCTAATTTAAATGTAGATCTTGTAGATCCGAGTTCAACAGTACTGAAACTAAGGTGTTGCAGACAATACTCTTGGAGCAGCTTTTTTCAATAATCATAAGAATGTAGAAATGTGTCTTTTGTTTCCCCAGTGCTTTGAGTATATACCTTTATTACAAAGGTATAATTGTTGTGTTCTTTGACAATTAAACTGCCGATGTGATATGTTAGGGAACATTTTTGTATCCCTCTAGGCAGCATGGACCCTCGAGGGCATTTTGCTGCCGACTGCCTGGCCAACTTCAGGAAACATTCAGTTTGAAGACTATGGACTACAGTACCGTAAAGGTTTGGACTGGGCTTTAAACAACATCTCCATCAACATACAGGACAGGGAAAAAGTACGAAATGAACCAAGTCAACAGAAATACACTAATACTGTAATGTATTCTTAAAGGCAACCACTATAGTTTATGATTTTTACTTGGTGTGTAGTATAAAAACTGTGACCTGACTATTTGCTTAAATAACCAATGCGCAGGTCGGGATTGTTGGGAGGACAGGAGCTGGGAAGTCATCTCTGGCATTGGGAATCTTCCGGATTCTGGAGGCAGCAAAAGGACGAATTTTCATTGATGGGATCAACATTGCTCATATCGGCCTTCATGATCTTCGCTCCAGAATTACCATTATTCCTCAGGTCAATAATATACTGAACTCCTTAAGTACTGTGTTAAGTTGTGCACCAGGCAATGAAAACATCAGCTAAAAGTAGGGATGTCCGATAATATCGGACGGCCGATATTATCGGCCGATATTGACTTAAAAATGTAATATTTGGAAATATCGGTATCGGATTTTTACAACCGATATTGGAACCGATATTGGAATTTCCGAGTCTGCATGAACGCAGCATGGGACGTTTATGGGCGCGCGCTTGATGACGTTAAACAACAACATATTGTAACGGTTCATGTTGTAAAGTCAGTAGTTGATAATGTGTTCATAATTCCGATTATGTGGAGAGTCAGTGAATGCACCAGCGAGAACGTGTTTAGTGGCTGTATGAGAGAACGCTGGGGGAGAGAGTTGGATTGTTACGGCAAGTTATGTGTTGCTCTCTGCTGTAAACGGCGTGGTCACGGCCGACAGTGACCGGGTTATTAAAAGTTGTTATTTGAACGCTCTCGTCGTCCTTTAACGTCCGTACGGACGCTACAATATACAACACGCTGGACTCGTGGCTAACAAGTTAGCTCACCCGGTGAATGAGGTGTCCGTGGTTTGGAACTATTTCCAAGTGTCAACTACGGATAATAAATTTGCAATGACTGCAAAGCGTCTTTTATGCGAGGAGGAAACGAGGTGTCTTCCTTTAATACATCATTTAATAACCCATGTCAAGAAGAATCACGTGGAGTTGCTCCATTTGCGCAGCAAAGTGATGAAAAGCAGCAACAGCTGAAACCGAAGAAAACCACACAGTTGTTGCTTAAAGAGTCAACTGAGAAAAAACAATGTGGCAGCAATGGAGAGGCTGCTGGTGGAAGTGCAGATGACCCAGGCCGGGAGGACCAGGACTGCCCACCTAAGAAGGCTCGAACATGTACTAAGAAATCCCTGCAGAGAATGAAGTTGCAGCTCAAGCACCTACAAGCGAGACAGCGCAGGTGAGTCATTGATTAACTTCATCATCAAACTAAATGTAATCTGCTGTGCTGAGTGCGTCACATTAAAAATATACATTACATGCAATGAATACAATAACCATTTGGCAGTCAGTGCTTCAAAGAAAAATCAATAATAGAAATTCTATTAAAGAAATGGAGGAATTCTATGATATATTTATTCCCTGTCTTTTTTATTCTTTCTTTAGGTGCATGCATACCTAGGAGAAGCCATCCCACAGAAAGGATGCCCTTTGGAGTACTGGAGGCATCAGGAGAGAGGATGTTGTTACTCTTAAAAGAGATTGAGCCCAGTTTGAGTATATTATTTAACAAGTTATGGCCAGTCATTCATTGACTATGTTTGTTTACAAGTAATGGACTGAAGATATGCCTCTTCCTTTTTTAATATTGTCTGTAGTGTTGTTTGAGGCTGTTTGTTGTTGAGGTTTCTCTCTAACACTAAATAAATATGGCACTTTTTTCCATCATTTAAGTTGTTCTCTTATTTTTCTCAGTGTGTACATTTGGAAAGCCATGTTTCATTCACATATGCATCCAGTGGGACATCACAATAAAATTAGGCATAATGTGTTAATTCCACAGGAGATATTTTATGTTGTTGTTACCTAACAGTTTTGATGTAAAAAGCCTGCATATATCGGTATCGGTGATATCGGTATCGGAAATTAAGAGTTGGACAATATCGGAATATCGGATATCGGTAGAAAAGCCAATATCGAGCATCCCTAGCTAAAAGTATTTTATGCTTTGCAGGAAGTGCTCTTCCTAAACATTTGTGGTCAGTGCATCTGGTCTGTTGCACTACTCTACTTACTTATTCTGTTATTATGTTCACACCAGACTTATTCTGTTACTATGCTCGTACTGGTCTGAAGCCACTTGATTCTGTTATTATGTTAATTTATGGTCTTAATGCACTACTCCACTTTATTCAGTCTGATATATCAGCTCTTATATCCATCACAGCACTATGGTCACTTTATTCTGATATATCAGCTCTTATATCCATCACAGCACTATGGTCACTTTATTCAGTCTGATATATCAGCTCTTATATCCATCACAGCACTATGGTCACTTTATTCTTCAGTATTCTTCTTGTTTACACAGAGCTCGTATATATTCAGACTGCTGTTTTCCTGCCATGCACCACTATCACTTTATTATTTAGTATCTGCAGATAGCTTAAAGTTATATATTTATACTCTATTACTGCACTATAGTTCTGTTTACATCATATACACCTGTTCACCTGTTTACATCATATACACCTGTTCACCTGTTTACATCATATACACCTGTTCACCTGTTTACATCATATACACCTGTTCACCTGTCTGCTTTCATCTGATACATGCATGTCTTTCTACACCTCACGTCGACGCTGTCCTCTGTATCTAACTGTGACTTGTGTGTTTTTAACCTGTACTAACACACTAACACACTAACACACTAACATTGCTTCCTGCTTCCTGAGAGTGTAGACGTGTTTTTCTTGGCTCTCTGCTTTACGCTCTGCTTCACTCCCCTTTCTTTTTTTTTTTTCTCTTTTCGGTCTTTTTGCTTTTTTGCTTTTTTCTCCCACACCTCGATGCTAGTAAACATTTTGACGTTTACCAAGAAAGCCATTTATTCCTGGAATACCTCTGTTTGTGGAGACATTTTTGTTAGCGGACAAATCAGGTGCCTACTGTCAGCTAAAGCTAACCAGTACCAAGATGCCTCCTTTCTCCACAGATGACCTCCACAAACTGCTGCAGCAGGTCGCAGTTTTGGAGAATAAAGTTCTACGTTTAGAAATAAACGCAGAAGTGAATGGACCCTGCGAAAACGACAGCACTCTTCCGTTGATTCAAAACAACAGCCTGGAGAATGCTAACATTCATCTAATGAGCTCTGATACAGCTCCCACCAAACAGAGGGGCTGTGCAAAAGGTAACAAATCTGCCACTATCAATCCTCCCTGGAATGCTCTCGGGGCAAAACCAAAGAGTACACCAGCTGCCACATGGAGACGTCCAACAGGTAGAACCCAGCGCCCAGAGATCTGTGATGCTACAGGCTGGCCTGCGGTATCTGCCTCCTCAACACCGGTGCAGAGGAAGACACAGCCGTGGATAAAGGCTAAAGGGAAGATTACCAACAAGGCTCCAATACCAGCGGCTGTGGAGTTACAAAATCAATTTCTTCCTCTAATGCAAGACCCAGGATTTCCAACTGGACACCTGGACAACCCCCTGAACCCACAGAGAAGGGTACGACCTGACAAGAAGTCAGAAGTCAGAAAGCCACAAGGAAAGCTACTGAATGATGCTGAGACTCTGGTTGTTGGGGATTCTGCTATCAAAGATGTGGGAAGCATGTACAGCAGAAAAAGTGTTGTGCTTTCCTGATGATACAGTCTCCAACATGACCGACAGAATCCTCAGCAGTTGTGAAGAAAGTCCCAATTTGAAACACCTTGTACTGCACACAGGGGCAAATGATATTGGGAAAAGACAATCTGAAGTGCTCAAACGTGACTTAGGTAATCTGCTAAATGCAGTGAGCTCTCTGAAGGTTGAAGTCTTTTTCAGTGGGCCGTTACCACCAGTCAGAGGAGGAGGAGAGAGATTCAGCAGACTGTTGGCAATCAACAGATGGCTTTCAACAGAATGTGAGGTCCACTCAATCCATTTTATTGACAATTTTAACTTTGGAGATGGCCTTTCCCTTAACAAGTCAGGAGTGAGGCTTTTCACCTCCAATTTCTCTTTCTTCCTGCGTCATACTGTTCCCACTGCCAAGGACAAGAGACAAGATGAACCCAAACAAAAGGAGCAAACACCAAAACATGAAGGAGAACCGACTCCCCCCCCCCGCCTATGTGTTCTGGCCATGAGGGGTGCCAGAATGAAAAAGAGGAGGCCTTATGTCCTTCACCAGGAGCCACTGCTGGAGAAGATTCACCTATTCCACCTGCTCGAGAGGATTCACCAACTCCACCTACTCGAGAGAATCCCCCAACTCCACCTGCCCGAGAGAATCCCCCAACTCCACCTACTCGAGAGAATCCCCCAACTCCACCTGCCCGAGAGAATCCCCCAACTCCACCTGCCCGAGAGGATTCACCAACTCCACCTGCCCGAGAGGATTCACCAACTCCACCTGCTCAAGAGGATTCACCAACTCCACCTGCTCAAGAGGATTCACCAACTCCACCTGCTCGAGAGCATTCACCAACTCCACCTGCCCGAGAGAATCCCCCAACTCCACCTGCTCGAGAGGATTCACCAACTCCACCTGCCCGAGAGAATCCCCCAACTCCACCTACTCGAGAGGATTCACCAACTCCACCTACTCGAGAGAATCCCCCAACTCCACCCTACTCGAGAGGATTCACCAACTCCACCTGCTCGAGAGGATTCACCAACTCCACCTGCTCAAGAGGATTCACCAACTCCACCTACTCGAGAGAATCCCCCAACTCCACCCTACTCGAGAGGATTCACCAACTCCACCTGCCCGAGAGAATCCCCCAACTCCACCTACTCGAGAGGATTCACCAACTCCACCTACTCGAGAGAATCCCCCAACTCCACCCTACTCGAGAGGATTCACCAACTCCACCTGCTCGAGAGGATTCACCAACTCCACCTGCTCGAGAGAATCCCCCAACTCCACCTGCCCAAACTCCATCCAGTTCACCGGGTATCCCCTCCCCCTCCTCCCCCATGTTGGAGTTTACTGAACAAATGAACAAACTTGTCAACACTGGTACCAGACTCACTCCTCTCCGACCTGGGTTCCTAACCCCCCTAGTTCCCCTACAACAACCCGCCCCCCCTCCACTACGTCCGCGCAGACGAGCCCCACCTGTACCCCTTCCAAAGCTAGATCTGAACCTACACCAGTCTCCCAATAAGAGCCCAAAAGAGTGTGTGTACTGATGTGTTCTGGGTCCAGGTTTTAAGGCAAATGCTAAGCCTGACATCTCCAGGGAAAAGCCAGGGCCCTTTGTCCTGGAAGTTGTTAACATATCAGTTATCTCAAATAGCTGGCGGCATGGCGCAAAGTACATCAGCAGATTAAAACATACGGTCACTCTATCTAACTTGATTCCAGTTGTGCGTCAGCCACAGTGTGAATCTAGCAAAGTTCATAGCATGTTACAATTTGCTCTACTAAATGTTAGATCTCTATCAGGCAAGTCACTTTTAATTAATGATCTCATAATCGAAGAGAATTTGGATTTTATGTTTTTAACTGAAACTTGGTTAAATGAGAACAACAGTGCAGCAGCACTTATTGAAACAGCTCCTCCAAGCTTTAATTTTATCAGTGAAGTTAGAGAGTCGAGGAAAGGAGGTGGAGTAGCTGCTTTGTACAACAACAAGTACCAATGCAAACAGTTGTCATATGGGAAATTCTGCTCTTTTGAACACACTCCAGCTAAGCTCACCCTGTTGTGCAATATGAGTCACTATCTACAGGCCACCAAAGTATAACGCAAACTTCTTTTATGACCTCAACAAACTACTGTCTGCTGTGTGTATTGATTATGACTGTGTTGTTATAGTGGGTGATTTCAACTTTCATTTAGACAATCCAAGAGATAACAGTGTGAAAGAACTTATAAACATCTTGGAAAACTTCGATCTTTCCCAGCATGTAACAAATCCAACACATAACAAGGGACACACTCTGGACTTGGTCATTTCAAGAGGTCTAATGGTTTCTGATGTTGTAGTGAATGATGTTGCCATCTCTGATCACTATTGTGTTTCCTTTAAAGCTTCCATCTTGGCTGACTGCAGAGAAGGCAAAACAGAGCTGATCAGAAAACGTTACATTGATGACAACACATGCACACTCTTCACTGAGGCATTCACTAACACACCAGCTCTACACTCAGCTCCTGTCAAAGACCTTGTAGATAAGTTCAGCGCTAAAGTTCTAAATATTATTGATGCCGTTGCCCCAGTCAAGGCCAAAGCTGTCTGTGTAAAGAGAAAGCCCCATTGGAGGAACGGGACACTTGTTATAACAAATAAAAAAGATTGTAGACAAGCTGAGCGCAGGTGGAGAAAAAGTAAACTCCAGGTTCATTATGACATCTTTAAAGATGCGCTCCGCTTATATAACTTAGAACTCAAAAGGGCCAGACAGTCCTTCTTCTCTGAGATAATCAACAAGCACAGCAACAATGCTCAGACTTTGTTTACAGGCTGACCAACCCCTCAGCACCAGTTCCTGCTGAACTGTTATCTGTAAAGGCATGCAATGACTTTGCATCGCACTTCACCCAAAAGATTGAACAGATTAGACAGACAGTCAGTGAGTCTACTACAGGCAGCCTGACTGTAACTCCTGTACCTCCTCATGAAAACACTTTAGCTAACCTGGCACATTTTCACCTTCTAGATCCTGTAGCATTAACAGACATAGTTCAACACCTCAGGTCCACTACATGCAGTCTTGACATTCTGCCCACAAGCTTTTTAAAACATGTTTTTAACTGTGTTGCACCAGATGTATTGCAGATAGTTAACAGCTCTCTACAGACAGGCAGTTTTCCTGAGTCGCTAAAGACAGCAGTGATCAAACCCCTCCTAAAAAAGAGTAATCTGGATGCTTTATCAATTAATAACTATAGACCCATATCTAACTTGCCTTTCTTAGGCAAGATAATCGAAAAAGCAGTGTTTGTGAAACTTAACACTTTTATGGTACAAAATAAATACTTCAGTGTTTTTCAGTCTGGATTCAGGTCAAAGCACAGCACTGAGACTGCTCTTATCAAAGTGCTGAATGATATCTATGTGAACAGTGATGCATCTAAAGTCTCAGTTTTAGTGCTACTGGATCTTAGTGCTGCATTTGATACGGTGGACCATAACATAACTTGAAAACTGTCTTGGAGTTTCTGGAACTGCCTTAAATTGGTTTAAATCTTACTTGCAGGACAGGGTCTACAGGGACAGGGTCTACAGGGACAGGGTCTACACTGTGTCTGTTGGTAATTATGAATCTGAGCATGTGAAGATCACCTGTGGAGTTCCTCAAGGTTCCATCCTTGGGCAGCTTTTATTTAACATCTACATGCTCCCTCTCGTTCAGATCATGGAATATTACAACGTTTCCTATCATAATTATGCAGATGACACACAGCTCTATATATCAGTGTCAACGAATGACCATAGTGCCTTATACTCACTGAGCACGAAATCACTGAGTGGATGTGTCAGAACTTTTTACAACTGAACCCAGAAAAGACTGAGGTGATTGTTTTTGGCCCTAAAGAGGAAAGGTCAGAGGTCAGCACTTGTCTTGAATCCATGTCCTTAAGAACAACAAATCAAGCCAGAAATCTTGGTGTGATTATGGACTCAGACCTCAAATTCAACAACCACATTAAGATGGTCACAAAATCAGCTTATTACCATCTGAAAAATATTGCAAGAATCAAGGGTTTTCTGACCAAACAAGATTCAGAAAAACTTGTTCATGCTTTTATTTTCAGCAGGCTGGATTATTGTAACGGTGTGTTTACAGGCCTTAGTAAAAAATCTGTCCGACAGCTGCAGCTGATCCAGAACGCAGCAGCCAGAGTCCTCACCAACACAAAGAGGGTGGAGCACATTACACCTGTGCTTCAATCACTGCACTGGCTGCCTGTGTGTCAGAGACTTTAAAATCTTACTACTGGTCTATAAGGCATTAAATGGTCTTGGCCCTAAGTACATGTCAGATCTACTTGTAGAATATAAAACATCCAGACCGCTCAGGTCCTCAGGAAGAGGTTTACTCAGTGTTTCCAGAGTCAGAACCAAACAAGGTGAAGCAGCGTTTAGTCACTACGCTCCTCACCTGTGGAACAAACTCCCTGAACACCTGAGGACTGCCGGCACACTCAACTCCTTTAAATCAGCCTTAAAACTTTGTTATTCACTCTTTACATTAGAAATATACTGTCTGCCTTACTGCAACACATTCTTCCTTTTTTAATAGTTTTAACAGTTGTTCCTTTATCCAGTATTTTCAATTTCATCCCCGTCTTTTAATGATGTATTTTGCATCCTTTCCTTCAGCTCTGTTTTAATGTTTTTATGTTTTTATGTCTGTAAAGCTCTGTGTGAACTACCTTGTGTCTGAACAGTGCTATATAAATAAACTTGCCTTGCCTTAACACACTAACACTTATTCTAACCTGCAGTAACACGCTAACAAACTAACACGCTAACACACTAACACTTATTCTAACCTGCACTAACACACTAACACACTAACACACTAACACTTATTCTAACCTGCACTAACACACTAACACACTAACACACTAACACTTATTCTAACCTGCACTAACACACTAACACACTAACACACTAACACTTATTCTAACCTGCACTAACACACTAACACACTAACACACTAACACTTATTCTAACCTGCAGTAACACGCTAACAAACTAACACGCTAACACACTAACACTTATTCTAACCTGCAGTAACACGCTAACAAACTAACACTTATTCTAACCTGTACTAACACACTAACACACTAACACTTATTCTAACCTGTACTAACACACTAACACACTAACACTTATTCTAACCTGTACTAACACACTAACACACTAACACTTATTCTAACCTGCACTAACACACTAACACACTAACACACTAACACTTATTCTAACCTGCAGTAACACGCTAACAAACTAACACGCTAACACACTAACACTTATTCTAACCTGCAGTAACACGCTAACAAACTAACACTTATTCTAACCTGTACTAACACACTAACACACTAACACTTATTCTAACCTGTACTAACACACTAACACACTAACACACTAACACACTAACACACTAACACTTATTCTAACCTGCACTAACACACTAACACACTAACACACTAACACTTATTCTAACCTGTACTAACACACTAACACACTAACACACTAACACACTAACACTTATTCTAACCTGCACTAACACACTAACACACTAACACACTAACACTTATTCTAACCTGTACTAACACACTAACACACTAACACACTAACACACTAACACACTAACACTTATTCTAACCTGCACTAACACACTAACACACTAACACACTAACATCCTGACACTTATTCTGCTGTTACACTTTATTCTTGTTGATTGGTTAAATGTGTTTGTATAGTTGCACTGTCGTTATTTGCTGCTCTGTGTGCCCTGAACTGCCCCCCGGGGACAAATAAAGTTTTTTGAATTGAATTGAATTGAATCTGTTTAACTGTTGATGTATTGAATTGAATTAGCCTTGTGTCAAACTGAATAACAACACACATTTCTCCTTGTTGTCATGGTAAAAAGTTTTGTGACCCAAATCTATTCTCTTGCAGGATCCTGTTTTATTTTCAGGTTCTCTCCGGATGAATCTGGATCCTTTTGATTCCTGTTCAGATGAGGAACTGTGGAAAGCTTTGGAACTGGCTCATCTCAGTAGCTTTGTGTCTGCACTTCCACAAAAACTAAACCATCAGTGCTGCGAGGGAGGAGAGAACCTCAGGTGGATCAACAGGACAAACCCAGACTACAGTTATCATACTCCCTTCATGTTTTTTTAAGAGGATGATGTGCTGGAGTAATTGATTGACTGATTCTGTGATTTATGTATCATATTTAAGTTTAATCTAGAAGATTATCTTTTCACCCGAATGACATTATTTATAATTCATTAATTTAAAAAAATTCTGAGTTCAATTATTTATTGAAATTATGTACTTCATTTTTTTTTCTTTTTGTATTCTTGAAATTATATACTTCATTTTTTTTTCTTTTTGTAGTCTTGGTCAGCGGCAGCTTCTCTGCCTGGCCAGAGCCCTCCTGAGGAAGACAAGGATTTTGGTTTTGGACGAGGCCACCGCAGCTGTTGACCTAAAGACAGACCAACTCATCCAGTCGACCATTCGCACTCAGTTTAAGGACTGTACAGTCCTTACCATTGCTCACCGCCTCAACACCATCATGGATTACAGCCGGTAACATCTAAGAGACATTTGTTCCTTTTTTTACAGGAGAACAGTTGTCATTTGCTTTTCCATTTTTTAATTGTAAGTAAAAGCCACTGTTGAAGTTTTTTCAATAGTTACCTCAAATGCCTTGTTTTGTCTTTTCCTCAGGGTCATAGTGATGGATACAGGCTCCATTGCAGAGATGGACACTCCCTCTCAGCTGCTCCAAATACACGGTCACTTCTATCAGATGTGTGTTGAGGCTGGTGTGGCCTGATGTTTATCTAAAATTAAACAAAAGCCATCATCTAGATTGATTTCTATAACTTTCAATTAATTCTTCAGTCTTTCAAGATCTTGAAGCTCAAAAAATCAGTTTTAGCTTTTTTAATGTTGTACTATTATTTAACTTTTATGATTTTGTGATTTTTCTTTACTACAGCTACTTTATTCAAAAGGGTAGAGGTAATTCAGAATGAGCAAAACAACAATTACAATAAACTATATATATTCTAACTGAGAAATGTCTTTGTTAAGGGTTATTTTGAGGTCTTATTTTGTCAGGAAAAAAAATCTGTTCAATAAAAGAAATCTAAGATTATTTTGTTAAATCATTTTTTATGTATTTATGTGTAGGGTAAGGTTAGTTGAAAGGGTTAGGGTTAGGGTTAGTCCTCTGAGGGACGCTTTGGGGGGTGCATAGGCTTTTGGGGTCACTGTCATTTAATAAATACTTAAAAGGATTTATAATTAAAATCCTACTCTAAAAAACACACAAGGTGTTTACAATACACCCTTTAAGACTATCTAAAAATCTCTCACTTAGATTTCTTAAAAATGAACATCTCTAGAAGAAATGTTACCAAGGGAAAACCCTTAAATCCAAAATCTGCCTCCAAAAAGGATGATAAAGCTGCTCTTGTCACCGGGTAAGATCACGATACTCGCAGCAGGGCGGACATAGCTAGCTATTTTAATGCTAGCTCCAGACATGCCAGCCTCGCAGCCCACAATGTCTGATGTCCTGGCAGCTATTGTAAAGTTGGTTGGGAGACCTTAATTCCAGATTCAACGCCCTGGACTCAAAACTGCACATAGTCCAAACTGCAACTGACAATGAGTCCCGCATATCAGTCCTCAAGAAGCAGTTTGAGGAGCTGATGGAGAACAACAATACCATGAAACACAAGCTCACTGACCTCGAGAACAGATCCTGATCCTGAATTTCCCTCGGGATCAATAAAGTATCTATCATCTATCATCATCTATCATATAAAGATGGTTAAAACCTATTATGTCCCAGGGCCTCCGATAAAAACATCTCAGAGCTTAATGATTCTACTAAGAAGGGCGGAAATTAAAATCTAAATAGATAAAATAAAAAATAAAAACAGATAAAATAAAGATCCTCTTTGTAAGTGCCCTGAACTGAATGAAAAGGCCTGGTGTAAATGACATATAAATGTCCCCACAAAATAAAAGAATAAGTGCTAAAAATGATAAAAGGTTAATTAATAAATGTAAAAAGTGCATATGTAAAATAAGTGCTTAAATTCACATAAATTAAACACACTCATAAAAAACATATAGGTTAGTAAAATTGTACAAAAATATGTTTTTACAGCACATATCTTTATTTACACTTGTTAAAACATCTTAATGCAGTTCATAAAATAATAAGATCTTTGTTAATTTAATTTAAAAGGATAAAGTAAACAAGTATAAAACAGGGGGGGTTGGGGGTCCAATAAAATGTCATAAAACAGGGCAAGGTGTCTCTAAAAAAGGTATTTTGTTATTTGCTTAAAAGTGTTTCAAGGCGCGCCCTCCCCAGGCAGGTTCTACCTAAATAAATTTAAATTAATTAACAGATAAATTATATAATTTAGAAGTGTTAGGGTTAGGGTTAGGGTTAGGGTTAGGGGCAAATGGAAAACAGAAGGGGGGCCACGAAGTGGTCCCCCCTCTGATGTGCACGGTCCATTGACCCACTCAGGTGACCCCGCGCCCCCCTCAGTCATTGAGGCCCTGGGGGTGCCTGCAGCCCAACCTAAGGATCCAGTCCCTCTCTGCTCTTTTACGGTCAGTTGTTGACCAGTCTGCATTATGTTGCAGGCCTGTGACCTGCAGGTCTTCAAGGTCATGGTGCAGGAAGTGTGCCACAATGTGGGTGGTTGTTTCTTTTTTGTTTTTTATGTTATATCTGTGTTGGTAGAGTCTTGTCCTAATTGAATTTTTTGTTTCTCCCACATATTTTTTGTCACACTTCCTGCACCTGATCAGATAGACACAGTTTTGTGTGTCGGGGTCACTAATTGGTTTGATGTTGAAAATTTGGCCGGTGTGTGTGTTTTTTATCCAGGGGGTTGTTTGTAATTTGAAGCAGAGTTTGGTGGGTTTAGTTGGTTCCAAATTAGGTAGTGTGCTGCAGACGAGATAATCCAGTAAATTATTGTTCCTTCTGTAGGCCGAAATAATGGAGTAATTTTGTAGGTGGGGTGTGTTTGCCACAAAGGAGTGAAAGTTTTGTTTAATCATGGTGTTTAATTTGACACTGGCTGACGAATAGGTGGAGATGAAGGGGATAATTTTTCCTGGTTCATACTTTTTTTCTTTTACCTGTGTGAACGTTCTGTGCGCGTGCCTGAGAAAGCTCCTGGAGTATCCTCTCTGTCTTAACGACGTGAACAGTGTTTTTGTTGCTCTTTGCAGATCCTCCTGGCGAGTGCAAATCCTTTTGAATCGTAATAATTGTGATTTAACAATCCCCCTGAATGTGTGCTTGGGGTGGAAGCTAGTTTTGAACAGCAGTGCGTGTGTGTCTGTATCTTTAAAGTACACCTTGAAGTCCAGTCTACCTGTCACATCAAAGTCGGGTCCTTTAAAGGTGACTGTGTCCAAGAAGTTCACTTGTTGTTCATCTAATGTGTATTTGATTTTGATGGAGGAGTGATGGCCGTTGAGGTGGTCTGCAAAGAGCAAGAAGTCGTCCCTAGAGTGTGTCCAGACACCCCAGATGTCATCCAGAAATCGATAATAGTACAGAGGTTTAAGCGTGGCGCTGGCTAAAGCTGATTCTTCCCAATTGGCCATGTAGATGTTAGCATATGAGGGGGCAAACTTTTTCCCCATCGCAGTCCCTTTGACCTGCAGGTAGAATTCTTTATTGAAGACAAAATCATTCTTAGTCAGACTCATTTCTAACAGCTGCAGAATGTATTTGTCTGGTCTTTTTGAGTTGGGATGTTTAGTCAGGTATTTTTGAACAGCTGCCAGGCCCGCTTTTGTTTCAATGTTGGTGTATAGTGTCACGATTCCGGGTAGGAAACAGGAGAGGAGGACCCAAATGCAGAGAACTAAAATTTATTAACAAAAAGGCAAACAAAAACTTACTTTGAAAAACCAAAATCCAAAAACCACGACGGAGAAAAGACAGGGAGCAGGGAGAAGCAAAACATTACAAGAACACGACAAACCAAGAGACCATGACAAAAACAATGAACCGACAAGAGACTGAGGAAAAACACAGAGACTAAATAGACAGGGGTAATTGGACATAGGTGAGACTAACGAGACAGGTGAGGAACATCAGGGTAATCACTAAGGCGGGAAACACAAGGAACAAAGAACACTGAGGACAAGTACAAAGTACAACCTGACACTGACACCACAACCTAAACCAGATATACAAAATAAAACAGGAAACACTAAAGACTAGACTTGGAAACATTAAACACCAAACTAAGAAACTGAAAACACAAGTAACAGGAAAACAATCCTACAGACAACATAGAAGAACACAAGGACACAGGGAAACACACTAAGGACTAAAGTAAACCACAAGACTAAGAAACATTAAAGCACCCAAGGAAAAACAATCAACACGAGGAAACAAGTACACTAAGGACAGAATGAAACAAAACCAAACCATGACAGTATAGGCTGTCTATATCGATTGTGAACAATATAGAGTCCTTGGGGATCATGATTTCTCTTATTTTTGCTAGAAAATCATATGTGTCCTTCAGATAACTGGGGTGTCTGGTAGAGATGGGATTCAGGAAGTGCTCCAGATAGTGAGCGATATTGTATGTTTCACTGTCACAGTCGGATACGATGGGTCTGCCAGGAGGGATTTCGTGGGGTTTGCTCCACTTTTGTGGCTCTTTATGTATTTTGGGTAGCAGGTAGAAATGTCTGGATCTGGGTGTGGCGCTTCCCTTAAGATAATTGAATTGTTTTTTGGTAATGTGTTTCTCCTGGAGCATTTGTTTTTCAGCTTCCTTTGCTGTTTCTAAGTAAGGGTTAGGGTTAGGGGTAAAGGAAAGACCAGGAGGGGTGCCACGCACCCCACCACACACCAAGGCCTCGTCTGGACCTGGACTGAAGTTTCGCGTGAGGTGGCGAGGCCTCTATTTTGAGGTCTTGTGTAAGGTAAAAAAGCCTCTATTTTGAGGTCTTGTATAAGGTGGAGAAGCCTCTATTTTGAGGTCTTGTGTGGGGTAGAAAAAGCCTCTATTTTGAGGTCTTGTAGTCTTCTTATTGAGTCCCATTGCAACGTTTCGGTACTAATTTTGTACCTTCTTCAGGCTAGACTCAATGAATTGTTCTCCCCCACTTTCATTTTCAAAGGGCTGCCAGCGCCCTCTTGTGCCACCCCCGCGAAAATTGTTGTCCCTGGCTTGAGCTGAGAGTGACTGAAGACTGGCTTGTGTAAGCAGAATTTATACTGTCTGCTGCAGCTGTGGGGAGGAGCCAGATCAAAGCCCCCAGCATTCAGGCTGCTTCTTTCTGCTCCATGCACACGTCACGAAAGTGGCGAATTCTGTGTGGGCCCCAGGCCTGTTTCTACGAATTTTGAATGTGCCATACTGTGACAGAGCCACAAAAAGAATGAACGTTTCAAAATGAGGAAGGAAAGGAACCACAATTGAAACATACAAAATAAATATTATTCCATTGTAGCGAAAGAAATAAGGTAGGGGCATCAATTAACCGGTAGGAAAAGGGAGGAGGGAGGTGATAAGGGGAGGGGGAAAAAGAACGAGAGCCCAGAGGGACGAGGGAACAGGTGAAAAAAAAAAGGAAAGAGAGTTCAGTGCCAGGAAAAAGTTTTTCTGCAGCTGACAACTTAAATTTCATATGCTGTTGGGATATAAAGTGTTTAGAAAAAATAAACGGCGGAATATGAAAGGATCAAATCCACAATCGAGACAATAATGAATTTCAACTTTCATTCATTCATTCCTGGACACGCGGCTCGTTGACGAGGAAAAGTTTGGCGATGCCAGGGAACGGGCCATTTGCTCTCCAAGGATCGTTTTTTTTGTTTCCCTTTTTTGTGGGAATAACCTTGTTTGGATTATTATTTTTTTTGGATTACGTCGCTTATTTTTGATGATGAAACGTTTGGGATGCGCATACGGCCGCACCGACGGAGGATTTATTTTGGATAAACTGAGACTAAGAGACCGTAAAATATGAACTTTTGTTTTCTTTATGTGGTTTTCGTTTGGTGGTATTGTTGAAGTGATTATTTGGGGCGTTATTAATTGTTTTATTGTGTTAATGATCAGTCACATGACAGATGGGATAATCCCGATAGGGATGGGATAATTAAATTGAATTGAGTTTGGACAAATGGTTTAATTGTGGGTTTAGTTACTTTAACGACAAGTTTTCTGATTTAAGTTAATCCTTCCCTGAATCCCTTGTGTGAGTGACTACAACCCTTAAGGGGTGAGTGTTACAATACCCTTGGTGGTCTCTATAATTTGACATAAATGCATATATGTGTCAGGTGAGTATGTGTGTGCTTTTTAGGTTAAACTGTACCCACTGGCCCCCGGTTTGGGTTAGGGTTAGGGTTAGGGTTAGGGTTAGGGGTTAGGGTTAGGGTTGGGGTTTGGGATCGGGTTAGGGTTAGGGTTAGGGTTGGGGTTTGGGATCGGGTTAGGGTTAGGGTTAGGGGTTAGGGTTAGGGGTTAGGGTTAGGGTTAGGGGTTAGGGTTAGGGTTAGGGTTAGGGTTAGGTCTGGGTAAAAGCGCAGCGTCCTCTGGAGGACGCTACGGGGGGCACGGGCTCTCGGGGGGACCAACGGTTTTAATAAGTAATTAAAACTTTGCAATTAAAACCCTCCTTAAAAACCAAAAGGTTTTCATTAAGACCCTCTTAAGACACTCTAAAATTTGGTTTTAATTAAAAAGGTAACCGGACCACCGCGCAGGAGAGGTCGGCGGAGCTCTGTAGCTGGCTAAAACCTACCCCGTCCCAGGGCCTCTGATAAAAACACCAAGGAGCTAAATGACTTTCATTGTCCTAGAAATTAAGAAAGAGAAAATTAAAAGCTAAATAAATAAAATCCATAATTTAAAACAGATAAAATAAAGATCCTATTTATAAGTGCCCTGAACTGAATTAAAAGGCCTGGCAAAAGTTAAGTATAAATGTATCTACAAAATAAAAGAATAAGTGTTAAAATTGATAAAAGGTTAGTTAATAAATGTAAAAAAGTGCATAAATAAAATAAGTGCTTAAATTCACATTAAAACCACACTCATAAAAATACATGGGTTAGTAAAATTGTAGAAACATATATACATCTTTATTTACACTTGTTAAAACATCTCAATGCAGTTCATAAAATAATAGGATCTTTGTTGATTAAGTTAAAAGAGGATAAGAAAGTAAACAAGTATAAGACAAGGAGAGGTCCAATAAAATGTCATAAAACAGGGCAAGGTGTCTTTAAAAAAGGTTTTTGTTATTTGTTAAAAAGTGTTTCGAGGCGCGCCCTCCGCAGGCAGGTTCTACCTCATAAATTAATTTAAAAGATAAATAATCTAATTTAGAAATCAAAATTCGGCTAAAATAAGATTTTAAAGGGTCCAGAATCTCCTCATAGGGATCTAAAAGTGCTAAAACAAACATACATGCAATAAGTGCTGGATACATTTTAAAAAAAAGGAAAATGTTTCAATAAATAGACATAATTAAAAGGGGGGGGGGGGGGGGGGGGGGTTTAAAACATGCATAAGACAATTTAAGGTAAAACATAAATAAATTAAGATCCCATAGAGGAGGAGTGGGCTATAAAATCAATATTTGAAAAATAAAAGCTAAAGATTAAAAGAAGGAGGGTAGCCCGGCCCGCAGAGGGTCGGCCTGTTAAAACCTGTAAGAGAGGCCCCGGGAGGTCAGGGGGTCAGTATTTTCTAAAACCCACTAAAAGCTATATTAAAAAAGAAGGAAATGGATCCACCCTAATATTTCTCATTAAGACCGGTAGGTTCTATTGTTTTTAAGAGGTGGATCCATTTCCTTTCCGCCGCTCGTCTCTGGACAGTGGTCCAGTCCCTGTTGCTCTCCAGGCCCATGCTCTGCACATTGTGTTGGCCGTGGAGTTTAAAATGTGCATACAAGACAGTGGTGCCATTCCCGCTATTAATATGATAAAAATGCTGTCTAATGCGCGCGGTGATGTCGTTTCTAGTCTCCCCCACATAGAGTCTGTGGCAGGCCTTACATCTTATGGCATATACTGCATTAGTTGTTGTGGGTTTTAAGGCCTGCCACGGGTTGATACCGACTCTGGCATGGGGGTTAAAAATGTGGGGGAGACGGATAAAACCAATGTCCGAGCCTCGAGACGCTTCCCTGTCTTGGTTATTTTTATTAAAATCTGTATGAACCAGAAAGTCTTTCAAGTTTTTGTTCCTGCGATGGGCGGAGATCAGCCGGCAGTCGCCCAGCACGTCACAGCCCTCCCTCGCCCCCTCAAAATTAGACCTGAGAGTTGAAATTAACCTCTTTAAGTTCTCTGAATAAGTGGTTACTAAGGGGACGAGAGTAGGACCGGGCGGCCGGGCGCTGGGATTGTTATATCTATCCTGAAAGGTCCGGCCAACCTCCGCCTTGATGGTTCTGAGGAAGCGTCTCGAGTAACCCCTGGGCCTCAGCGCACTAAAGAGGGTGCTGGTGGCCTCCTCCACATGCTCCGGGAAGGTGCAGATTCTGCGGAAGCGTATCAGCTGGGATTTTATCAGACCTCTGTACGTGTGCCTGGGGTGATAGCTCGACTTGTGAAGGAGTGCGTGGCGGTCCGTGTCTTTGAAATGTACTTTGGTGGCCAGTGTTTTGGACTGGTCACTAGAGGCACGGAAGAAGACACAGGTGTCCAAAAATTCTATTGCAGATGTGGAAATGTTGTGTTTCAGTGTTATTTTGGGGTGGTGTGTGTTGAGGGTGTCCAGGAAGGTCGTGAAATCCTGATGTGTGCCGTCCCAGAGGCCGAAGATGTCGTCCAGGTACCGGAAATACAGGAGGGGTTTGGTGGTGAATTTGGTGAAAGCCGTTTCCTCCCAGTGGGCCAGATAAATGTCTGCGTAGGCTGGCGCATATTTCCGGCCCATCGCACAACCGCACAGCTGGAGGTAGTGCTGATTATTAAAGGTGAAGTCGTTGCGGGTGAGGGTGATGTGCAGGAGTTGTAGGAGGTGGCTGTCGGGTCTGGATGGGTCTGGGTGTTTGTTGAAGAGGTGTTTTATTGCAGCTAAACCAAGTGGAGTTTCTATGTTAGTGTAAAGGGAATCTATATCTATGGAAAACAGGAAGGTGTGACCGGGTACCTGAAGGTGTTTTATTTTATTAACAAAATGGTAGGTGTCCTTGATGTAGCTGGGGTGCAGTTTGGAAAGTGGATTGATGAAGTGGTCGATGTATTCTGTGATGGTGTATGTTTCGGAGTTGCAGTCGCTGACAATGGGGCGGCCGACCGGAACCACCGAGGGGACCGTCCAGGTGTCAGGAGGCTTGTGGATCTTGGGGAGCAGGTAGAAGAGGCGGGGCCTGGGCTCACTGGGACCGTCCAGATATTGCTTCTGTTTGAAATTGATGAATTTTTGTCTGTAGAGTGTTTCTGTAATCTTTCTAACTAGTGTCTGTGTCTCTAATTGTAGTGGGTGTGTCAGTAGTTGGTAATATGTGTTGTTGTTTAACTGTCTATGTGCTTCTAAAATGTAATTGTCCCTATCCTGAATAACTATTTGGCCCCCCTTATCTGCTGGCTTAATGACTATGTGTTTGTGATTACCCAATGTTCTGATGATGCGTTTGTGTTCCTGACTAATGTTGTGCGTTCTATGTGGCAGGGGGCGCCAATGTGTGAGTGCTTGGTTGTTTTTATGGATGAGTTGTGAAATAGCAGGTGAGAGTGTGTCCGTGTTTGGTGACCAGTGGGACGGCCCAGTGAACAGCACGGGGTCCCGCCTCTGCCCCCCCTGGAAGTGATCCAGGAGTTTCAGCCTCCTGTGGAAGGTGTGCAGGTCCCCCCTGAGCTCCGGCCGGGTGGGTGGGTTGGGTGTGGGAATGAAGGTGAGTCCTTTTTCTAGTAACTCCAGCTGTGCAGCTGTGAGGGAGAAAACGGCACAGAGGTTGGTGATGTTGGACTGATGGGGAGGTGTGGTATGACAGTTATCCCCAGTTATAAGTTTAACTGTTCCTTCCAGTACCTGAACAACATCCCGGCCGTGTCAGAGGTCCAGTGTATATTGTCTGTGCCAGTCCGGAAGAGTTGTGAGTTGATGTCTGGAATGAAGTTATATTTGGCAGTGATGGTGTTGTTGAGTTTGGTGAGGAGTGTCCGTTTGTGTGAGTCCAGTCTGGGTGAGAAGTTTATTACAGGGATGTAGATGGTGGCGTTGGGGAAGGTGGTCTGGCTGGTCCTCCACATTGTCTGTAACTGTTTGGTGAATGTGGTGGGGTCGTGTTCTGAAAGACAGTTGTTGAGTCCGGCTGATAAGATGACCTGTGTGGTGTTGTGACATGGGGTGAGTTTTTTCAGGATGGTGGCTATGTGATGAAAGTTTGCTCCGGGGTAACTGTCTACTTGGATGTGTGGGTCTGTGAATGAAGGGATCCGGGAGAGGTTGGAGTCACCTATGATGAGTGTCCTCTTCCGGACCTCCAAGTGCCAGTCCTGTATTTTTCTGTGTGTGCGTGGGTGTGTGTGTGGTTCCGGGCGACTCGGGGAGCCATGTGCCGCCACAGAGGCCCTGGTGGAGTGAGAGGTGGATAACTCAGATGTTGGGGTTGTTTTCAGCTTTGCTGTCGTTGCTCCCTTCATCATCATGGAATTGTTATCCACCTCTATGCTGGTGTCTGGCTCACAGGGCTCTGTGGCAAGCAGCTCTGGCTCCCCCTGCTGGCTGTGGTATGTATCTGTAGGTGGAGAGGATGAAATGGTGTTACTGCAGGGTAAAACTATGTTGCTGTAAGGTGGTGATTGTACTGGGAGGGTGCTGACTGGGTGTGGGGAAGGTGAGGGGGGAGGGGAGGAGGGGGCGACAGGGGGGCAGGCAGAGGACCCAGCCCGTGCATGCCCCGGACGGTCGAGTGTGCCCTGGGGGATTGGGTGGATTTCAACCTTCACCCGCCGTCCGGGGTTGCGTTTCGGCAACGGGGGCTGTGCCACTCCGCCGCGTCCCGATGCCGCCGCCGACCCCCCCAGCGTACAGAGGTCTGTGGAGAGAGGTTGTGTGGAGGTGGAAGGGGGGGAGTGAGGGGAGGTGGTGAGAGGAGCAGGGGAGGGGGGTTGATGAAGGTTAGGTTTAGGGCAGGGGGGAGGTAAGGTGGTAGAGGGAGGAGGGGGGGAGGAGGGGGGAGGGTTAGGGTTAGGGAGAGGGGAACCCCGACGGTTAGGTTTAGGGCAGGGGGAAGGTAAGGTAGTAGAGGGAGGAGGGGGGGAGGAGGGGGGAGGGTTAGGGTTAGGGAGAGGGGAGCCCCGACGGTTAGGTTTAGGGCAGGGGGAAGGTAAGGTAGTAGAGGGAGGAGGGGGGGAGGAGGGGGGAGGGTTAGGGTTAGGGAGAGGGGAGCCCCGACGGTTAGGTTTAGGGCAGGGGGAAGGTAAGGTAGTAGAGGGTTAGGGTTAGGTCTGGGTAAAAGCGCAGCGTCCTCTGGAGGACGCTACGGGGGGCACGGGCTCTCGGGGGGACCAACGGTTTTAATAAGTAATTAAAACTTTGCAATTAAAACCCTCCTTAAAAACCAAAAGGTTTTCATTAAGACCCTCTTAAGACACTCTAAAATTTGGTTTTAATTAAAAAGGTAACCGGACCACCGCGCAGGAGAGGTCGGCGGAGCTCTGTAGCTGGCTAAAACCTACCCCGTCCCAGGGCCTCTGATAAAAACACCAAGGAGCTGAATGACTTTCATTGTCCTAGAAATTAAGAAAGAGAAAATTAAAAGCTAAATAAATAAAAAATAAAATCAATAATTTAAAACAGATAAAATAAAGATCCTATTTATAAGTGCCCTGAACTGAATTAAAAGGCCTGGCGAAAGTTAAGTATAAATGTATCTACAAAATAAAAGAATAAGTGTTAAAATTGATAAAAGGTTAGTTAATAAATGTAAAAAAGTGCATAAATAAAATAAGTGCTTAAATTCACATTAAAACCACACTCATAAAAATACATGGGTTAGTAAAATTGTAGAAACATATATACATCTTTATTTACACTGGTTAAAACATCTTAATGCAGTTCATAAAATAATAGGATCTTTGTTGATTAAGTTAAAAGAGGATAAGAAAGTAAACAAGTATAAGACAAGGAGAGGTCCAATAAAATGTCATAAAACAGGGCAAGGTGTCTTTAAAAAAGGTTTTTGTTATTTGTTAAAAAGTGTTTCGAGGCGCGCCCTCCGCAGGCAGGTTCTACCTCATAAATTAATTTAAAAGATAAATAATCTAATTTAGAAATCAAAATTCGGCTAAAATAAGATTTTAAAGGGTCCAGAATCTCCTCATAGGGATCTAAAAGTGCTAAAACAAACATACATGCAATAAGTGCTGGATACATTTTTAAAAAAAGGAAAATGTTTCAATAAATAGACATAATTAAAAAGGGGGGGGGGTTTAAAACATGCATAAGACAATTTAAGGTAAAACAGAAATAAATTAAGATCCCATAGAGGAGGAGTGGGCTATAAAATCAATATTTGAAAAATAAAAGCTAAAGATTAAAAGAAGGAGGGTAGCCCGGCCCGCAGAGGGTCGGCCTGTTAAAACCTGTAAGAGAGGCCCCGGGAGGTCAGGGGGTCAGTATTTTCTAAAACCCACTAAAAGCTATATTAAAAAAGAAGGAAATGGATCCACCCTAATATTTCTCATTAAGACCGGTAGGTTCTATTGTTTTTAAGAGGTGGATCCATTTCCTTTCCGCCGCTCGTCTCTGGACAGTGGTCCAGTCCCTGTTGCTCTCCAGGCCCATGCTCTGCACATTGTGTTGGCCGTGGAGTTTAAAATGTGCATACAAGACAGTGGTGCCATTCCCGCTATTAATATGATAAAAATGCTGTCTAATGCGCGCGGTGATGTCGTTTCTAGTCTCCCCCACATAGAGTCTGTGGCAGGCCTTACATCTTATAGCATATACTGCATTAGTTGTTGTGGGTTTTAAGGCCTGCCACGGGTTGATACCGACTCTGGCATGGGGGTTAAAAATGTGGGGGAGACGGATAAAACCAATGTCCGAGCCTCGAGACGCTTCCCTGTCTTGGTTATTTTTATTAAAATCTGTATGAACCAGAAAGTCTTTCAAGTGGTTAGGGTTAGGGTTAGGGTTAGGGTTAGGGTTAGGGTTAGGGTAGGGTTAGGGTTAGGGTTGGGGTTTGGGATCGGGTTAGGGTTAGGGGAAGGGTTAGGGTTAGGGTTAGGGATAGGGGAAGGGTTAGGGTTAGGGTTAGGGATAGGGGAAGGGTTAAGGTTAGGGTTAGGGGTTAGGGGTTAGGGTTAGGGTTAGGGTTAGGGATAGGGGAAGGGTTAGGGTTAGGGTTAGGGTTAGGGTTAGGTTAGGGTTAGGGTTAGGGTTAGGGTTAGGGTAGGGTTAGGTCAGGGTAAAAGCGCAGCGTCCTCTGGAGGACGCTACGGGGGGCACGGGCTCTCGGGGGGACCAACGGTTTTAATAAGTAATTAAAACTTTGCCATTAAAACCCTCCTTAAAAACCAAAAGGTTTTCATTAAGACCCTCTTAAGACACTCTAAAATTTGGTTTTAATTAAAAAGGTAACCGGACCACCGCGCAGGAGAGGTCGGCGGAGCTCTGTAGCTGGCTAAAACCTACCCCGTCCCAGGGCCTCTGATAAAAACACCAAGGAGCTGAATGACTTTCATTGTCCTAGAAATTAAGAAAGAGAAAATTAAAAGCTAAATAAATAAAATAAATAATTTAAAACAGATAAAATAAAGATCCTATTTATAAGTGCCCTGAACTGAATTAAAAGGCCTGGCGAAAGTTAAGTATAAATGTATCTACAAAATAAAAGAATAAGTGTTAAAATTGATAAAAGGTTAGTTAATAAATGTAAAAAAGTGCATAAATAAAATAAGTGCTTAAATTCACATTAAAACCACACTCATAAAAATACATGGGTTAGTAAAATTGTAGAAACATATATACATCTTTATTTACACTGGTTAAAACATCTTAATGCAGTTCATAAAATAATAGGATCTTTGTTGATTAAGTTAAAAGAGGATAAGAAAGTAAACAAGTATAAGACAAGGAGAGGTCCAATAAAATGTCATAAAACAGGGCAAGGTGTCTTTAAAAAAGGTTTTTGTTATTTGTTAAAAAGTGTTTCGAGGCGCGCCCTCCGCAGGCAGGTTCTACCTCATAAATTAAGTTAAAAGATAAATAATCTAATTTAGAATTCAAAAAGTCGGCTAAAATAAGATTTTAAAAGGTCCAGAGTCTCCTCATAGGGATCTAAAAGTGCTAAAACAAACATACATGCAATAAGTGCTGGATACATTTTAAAATTCAATGAATAGACATAATTAAAAAAGGGGGGGGGGGGAGGGGGGGGGGGGGGGGGGGGGGGGTTTAAAACATGCATAAGACAATTTAAGGTAAAACATAAATAAATTAAGATCCCATAGAGGAGGAGTGGGCTATAAAATCAATATTTGAAAAATAAAAGCTAAAGATTAAAAGAAGGAGGGTAGCCCGGCCCGCAGAGGGTCGGCCTGTTAAAACCTGTAAGAGAGGCCCCGGGAGGTCAGGGGGTCAGTATTTTCTAAAACCCACTAAAAGCTATATTAAAAAAGAAGGAAATGGATCCACCCTAATATTTCTCATTAAGACCGGTAGGTTCTATTGTTTTTAAGAGGTGGATCCATTTCCTTTCCGCCGCTCGTCTCTGGACAGTGGTCCAGTCCCTGTTGCTCTCCAGGCCCATGCTCTGCACATTGTGTTGGCCGTGGAGTTTAAAATGTGCATACAAGACAGTGGTGCCATTCCCGCTATTAATATGATAAAAATGCTGTCTAATGCGCGCGGTGATGTCGTTTCTAGTCTCCCCCACATAGAGTCTGTGGCAGGCCTTACATCTTATGGCATATACTGCATTAGTTGTTGTGGGTTTTAAGGCCTGCCACGGGTTGATACCGACTCTGGCATGGGGGTTAAAAATGTGGGGGAGACGGATAAAACCAATGTCCGAGCCTCGAGACGCTTCCCTGTCTTGGTTATTTTTATTAAAATCTGTATGAACCAGAAAGTCTTTCAAGTTTTTATTCCTGCGATGGGCGGAGATCAGCCGGCAGTCGCCCAGCACGTCACAGCCCTCCCTCGCCCCCTCAAAATTAGACCTGAGAGTTGAAATTAACCTCTTTAAGTTCTCTGAATAAGTGGTTACTAAGGGGACGAGAGTAGGACCGGGCGGCCGGGCGCTGGGATTGTTATATCTATCCTGAAAGGTCCGGCCAACCTCCGCCTTGATGGTTCTGAGGAAGCGTCTCGAGTAACCCCTGGGCCTCAGCGCACTAAAGAGGGTGCTGGTGGCCTCCTCCACATGCTCCGGGAAGGTGCAGATTCTGCGGAAGCGTATCAGCTGGGATTTTATCAGACCTCTGTACGTGTGCCTGGGGTGATAGCTCGACTTGTGAAGGAGTGCGTGGCGGTCCGTGTCTTTGAAATGTACTTTGGTGGCCAGTGTTTTGGACTGGTCACTAGAGGCACGGAAGAAGACACAGGTGTCCAAAAATTCTATTGCAGATGTGGAAATGTTGTGTTTCAGTGTTATTTTGGGGTGGTGTGTGTTGAGGGTGTCCAGGAAGGTGGTGAAATCCTGATGTGTGCCGTCCCAGAGGCCGAAGATGTCGTCCAGGTACCGGAAATACAGGAGGGGTTTGGTGGTGAGTGTGGCGAAGGCCGTTTCCTCCCAGTGGGCCAGATAAATGTCTGCGTAGGCTGGCGCATATTTCCGGCCCATCGCACAACCGCACAGCTGGAGGTAGTGCTGATTATTAAAAGTGAAGTCGTTGCGGGTGAGGGTGATGTGCAGGAGTTGTAGGAGGTGGCTGTCGGGTCTGGATGGGTCTGGGTGTTTGTTGAAGAGGTGTTTTATTGCAGCTAAACCAAGTGGAGTTTCTATGTTAGTGTAAAGGGAATCTATATCTATGGAAAACAGGAAGGTGTGACCGGGTACCTGAAGGTGTTTTATTTTATTAACAAAATGGTAGGTGTCCTTGATGTAGCTGGGGTGCAGTTTGGAAAGTGGATTGATGAAGTGGTCGATGTATTCTGTGATGGTGTATGTTTCGGAGTTGCAGTCGCTGACAATGGGGCGGCCGACCGGAACCACCGAGGGGACCGTCCAGGTGTCAGGAGGCTTGTGGATCTTGGGGAGCAGGTAGAAGAGGCGGGGCCTGGGCTCACTGGGACCGTCCAGATATTGTTTCTGTTTGAAATTGATGAATTTTTGTCTGTAGAGTGTTTCTGTAATCTTTCTAACTAGTGTCTGTGTCTCTAATTGTAGTGGGTGTGTCAGTAGTTGGTAATATGTGTTGTTATTTAACTGTCTATGTGCTTCTAAAATGTAATTGTCCCTATCCTGAATAACTATTTGGCCCCCCTTATCTGCTGGCTTAATGACTATGTGTTTGTGATTACCCAATGTTCTGATGATGCGTTTGTGTTCCTGACTAATGTTGTGCGTTCTATGTGGCAGGGGGCGCCAATGTGTGAGTGCTTGGTTGTTTTTATGGATGAGTTGTGAAATAGCAGGTGAGAGTGTGTCCGTGTTTGGTGACCAGTGGGACGGCCCAGTGAACAGCACGGGGTCCCGCCTCTGCCCCCCCTGGAAGTGATCCAGGAGTTTCAGCCTCCTGTGGAAGGTGTGCAGGTCCCCCCTGAGCTCCGGCCGGGTGGGTGGGTTGGGTGTGGGAATGAAGGTGAGTCCTTTTTCTAGTAACTCCAGCTGTGCAGCTGTGAGGGAGAAAACGGCACAGAGGTTGGTGATGTTGGACTGATGGGGAGGTGTGGTATGACAGTTATCCCCAGTTATAAGTTTAACTGTTCCTTCCAGTACCTGAACAACATCCCGGCCGTGTCAGAGGTCCAGTGTATATTGTCTGTGCCAGTCCGGAAGAGTTGTGAGTTGATGTCTGGAATAAAGTTGTATTTGGCAGTGATGGTGTCGTTGAGTTTGGTGAGGAGTGTCCGTTTGTGTGAGTCCAGTCTGGGTGAGAAGTTTATTACAGGGATGTAGATGGTGGCGTTGGGGAAGGTGGTCTGGCTGGTCCTCCACATTGTCTGTAACTGTTTGGTGAATGTGGTGGGGTCGTGTTCTGAAAGACAGTTGTTGAGTCCGGCTGATAAGATGACCTGTGTGGTGTTGTGACATGGGGTGAGTTTTTTCAGGATGGTGGCTATGTGATGAAAGTTTGCTCCGGGGTAACTGTCTACTTGGATGTGTGGGTCTGTGAATGAAGGGATCCGGGAGAGGTTGGAGTCACCTATGATGAGTGTCCTCTTCCGGACCTCCAAGTGCCAGTCCTGTATTTTTCTGTGTGTGCGTGGGTGTGTGTGTGGTTCCGGGCGACTCGGGGAGCCATGTGCCGCCACAGAGGCCCTGGTGGAGTGAGAGGTGGATAACTCAGATGTTGGGGTTGTTTTCAGCTTTGCTGTCGTTGCTCCCTTCATCATCATGGAATTGTTATCCACCTCTATGCTGGTGTCTGGCTCACAGGGCTCTGTGGCAAGCAGCTCTGGCTCCCCCTGCTGGCTGTGGTGTGTATCTGTAGGTGGAGAGGATGAAATGGTGTTACTGCAGGGTAAAACTATGTTGCTGTAAGGTGGTGATTGTACTGGGAGGGTGCTGACTGGGTGTGGGGAAGGTGAGGAGGGAGGGGAGGAGGGGGCGACAGGGGGGCAGGCAGAGGACCCAGCCCGTGCATGCCCCGGACGGTCGAGTGTGCCCTGGGGGATTGGGTGGATTTCAACCTTCACCCGCCGTCCGGGGTTGCGTTTCGGCAACGGGGGCTGTGCCACTCCGCCGCGTCCCGATGCCGCCGCCGACCCCCCCAGCGTACAGAGGTCTGTGGAGAGAGGTTGTGTGGAGGTGGAAGGGGGGGAGTGAGGGGAGGTGGTGAGAGGAGCAGGGGAGGGGGGTTGATGAAGGTTAGGTTTAGGGCAGGGGGGAGGTAAGGTGGTAGAGGGAGGAGGGGGGGAGGAGGGGGGAGGGTTAGGGTTAGGGTTAGGGAGAGGGGAACCCCGACGGTTAGGTTTAGGGCAGGGGGAAGGTAAGGTAGTAGAGGGAGGAGGGGGGGAGGAGGGGGGAGGGTTAGGGTTAGGGAGAGGGGAGCCCCGACGGTTAGGTTTAGGGCAGGGGGAAGGTAAGGTAGTAGAGGGAGGAGGGGGGGAGGGAGGGGGAGGGGAACCCCGAAGGTTAGGTTTAGGGCAGGGGGGAGGGAAGGTGGTAGAGGGAGGGAGAGGGGAACCCCGAAGGTTAGGTTTAGGGGAGGGGTTGGGTGAGGCAGTAGGAGGAGAAGGAACGGAGGGAGGAGGGTTAGGGTTAGGGTCAGGTAAGGTCATAGGGGAGACCGGAGAGGAGGAAGAGGGAGGGCAGGTGGGAGTAGGTAGGAGAGGAGTAAGAGGGAGGTTGCTGAGGGTGATGGGTGAGCCTGTTGTTTGGGGGAGGGGAGGAAAGTCTGTGGGGGAGAGTTGAAGCACAGGAGGGCCCTCCTGGCTCCGGGGCCCCCTGGTTAGGAGGTCCCTTAGAGTGGAGACCGAGGAGGACGTGAATCTCCTCCTGTACCTCGCCCTCCCCCACTGGAGGGCCCTGTCAAAGGCCTCCTGGCTGTAGGGGGGGATGTTGTCCAGCTCCACAGCAATAACGTGATCGTAGTGCTCTGTGAGGATGGTCATGTTGTTCTGCATCCAGGTGTGGGTGTTCTGTTTAACTTTATCTAAGGTGGTGAGGTTGGGTGAAGAGGGTTTGATGAAGGCGGTGAGGCGGTGGGCTTTCTTCATCATCCCCTGTGGGAATGAACCGGTTGTGACTGTGTTGTAGAGTATTTCGGAGTGGTGGATGGCCTGAAGGAGTTTAAAATACCGTTTACTTTGTACGTGGAGTTCCGGTGTGAGCTGTGTGTGTGACGGTGGTGGTCGGGTGCTCGCTCCAGGCGGGGGGGCAGTGGAGCAGTGGTTGGTGCTCCCCCTCCTCCCCCGGCCTGGAGTCGCTAGTGGTGTGAAGCGGTTAGTGAGAGTGATGGACATGTCGCTGTGGAGCTGGAGAAGTGGTGAGGGGAAACCCAGCCGATAGACGCCCCACAGAGAATGAGTGGAAAAATACTGGCACCCCCCACGGACAAGGGAGGAAGCACCAGAAATAAAGGAAATAAAAAGAGGGCCAGACAACCTGAGCTAAAACCAGGAGCTAAAATGGAGGGTGGACAGGTGTGTCTGGGCCTAAAAACTGAAGCTAAAAAGGTAGAGGAAACCCAACCCGGGGGAAGAGATGGGAGGGAATTTAAAAAGAGGGGGGGGGGGAATAAAAGGAAGTGTGAATAAAAGTGCAATTAAGATTGTTTGTAAAAACCAGTCTCTTAAAAAACTCACAGGTCAGGGGCCTGGTTAAGGCCTCCTCAGCAGGGCTTCTCCTGGTCTGAAAAGGAGGGGGGTACTGTACCAGTCTTTCTCCCCTCCAGGGGGTGGTTTTATGTAAAACCCATAAGACCAGTAAAAGCAGGATAAAAGCAGGATAAAAAGCTGACGTGTCCTTGGAGATCCGTGCAGACGGTGGTGACTTGCTGTTCTTCAGTGTGCACACCTAAAACGCTGTCACTCACCGTATTTGATGGGTTGTAGCTGCAGGTCTCCTTGGGTGATGGTGTGAGCTTAAAATCCGCTGTTGGAGCTGTTAAAAACCATGGTGAGGTAAAAAACGGTTTAAAAACAATCCGTAGAGCTTAAAAAAAAGGTTAAAGGAGCACTTTAAAAGTTTTGTATAAAAGAAGAAATAAAATAAATAAAAATTTTTTTTAAAGGGTTAGGGTTAGGGTTAGGGTTAGGGTTAGGGGTTAGGGTTAGGGTTAGGGTTAGGGTTAGGGTTAGGGTAGGGTTAGGGTTAGGGTTAGGGTTAGGGTTAGGGTTAGGGTAGGGTTAGGGTTAGGGTTAGGGTTAGGGTTAGGGTAAGGGTTAGGGTTAGGGTTAGGGTTAGGGTTAGGGTTAGGTCTGGGTAAAAGCGCAGCGTCCTCTGGAGGACGCTACGGGGGGCACGGGCTCTCGGGGGGACCAACGGTTTTAATAAGTAATTAAAACTTTGCAATTAAAACCCTCCTTAAAAACCAAAAGGTTTTCATTAAGACCCTCTTAAGACACTCTAAAATTTGGTTTTAATTAAAAAGGTAACCGGACCACCGCGCAGGAGAGGTCGGCGGAGCTCTGTAGCTGGCTAAAACCTACCCCGTCCCAGGGCCTCTGATAAAAACACCAAGGAGCTGAATGACTTTCATTGTACTAGAAATTAAGAAAGAGAAAATTAAAAGCTAAATAAATAAAATCAATAATTTAAAACAGATAAAATAAAGATCCTATTTATAAGTGCCCTGAACTGAATTAAAAGGCCTGGCAAAAGTTAAGTATAAATGTATCTACAAAATAAAAGAATAAGTGTTAAAATTGATAAAAGGTTAGTTAATAAATGTAAAAAAGTGCATAAATAAAATAAGTGCTTAAATTCACATTAAAACCACACTCATAAAAATACATGGGTTAGTAAAATTGTAGAAACATATATACATCTTTATTTACACTTGTTAAAACATCTTAATGCAGTTCATAAAATAATAGGATCTTTGTTGATTAAGTTAAAGGAGGATAAGAAAGTAAACAAGTATAAGACAAGGAGAGGTCCAATAAAATGTCATAAAACAGGGCAAGGTGTCTTTAAAAAAGGTTTTTGTTATTTGTTAAAAAGTGTTTCGAGGCGCGCCCTCCGCAGGCAGGTTCTACCTCATAAATTAAGTTAAAAGATAAATAATCTAATTTAGAAATCAAAAGTCGGCTAAAATAAGATTTTAAAGGGTCCAGAATCTCCTCATAGGGATCTAAAAGTGCTAAAACAAACATACATGCAATAAGTGCTGGATACATTTTAAAAAAAAGGAAAATGTTTCAATAAATAGACATAATTAAAAAGGGGGGGGGGTTTAAAACATGCATAAGACAATTTAAGGTAAGACATAAATAAATTAAGATCCCATAGAGGAGGAGTGGGCTATAAAATCAATATTTGAAAAATAAAAGCTAAAGATTAAAAGAAGGAGGGTAGCCCAGCCCGCAGAGGGTCGGCCTGTTAAAACCTGTAAGAGAGGCCCCGGGAGGTCAGGGGGTCAGTATTTTCTAAAACCCACTAAAAGCTATATTAAAAAAGAAGGAAATGGATCCACCCTAATATTTCTCATTAAGACCGGTAGGTTCTATTGTTTTTAAGAGGTGGATCCATTTCCTTTCCGCCGCTCGTCTCTGGACAGTGGTCCAGTCCCTGTTGCTCTCCAGGCCCATGCTCTGCACATTGTGTTGGCCGTGGAGTTTAAAATGTGCATACAAGACAGTGGTGCCATTCCCGCTATTAATATGATAAAAATGCTGTCTAATGCGCGCGGTGATGTCGTTTCTGGTCTCCCCCACATAGAGTCTGTGGCAGGCCTTACATCTTATGGCATATACTGCATTAGTTGTTGTGGGTTTTAAGGCCTGCCACGGGTTGATACCGACTCTGGCATGGGGGTTAAAAATGTGGGGGAGACGGATAAAACCAATGTCCGAGCCTCGAGACGCTTCCCTGTCTTGGTTATTTTTATTAAAATCTGTATGAACCAGAAAGTCTTTCAAGTTTTTGTTCCTGCGATGGGCGGAGATCAGCCGGCAGTCGCCCAGCACGTCACAGCCCTCCCTCGCCCCCTCAAAATTAGACCTAAGAGCTGAAAATAGCCTCTTTAGATCTTGCGAATAAGTGGTTACTAAGGGGACGAGAGTAGGACCGGGCGGCCGGGCGCTGGGATTGTTATATCTATCCTGAAAGGTCCGGCCAACCTCCGCCTTGATGGTTCTGAGGAAGCGTCTCGAGTAACCCCTGGGCCTCAGCGCACTAAAGAGGGTGCTGGTGGCCTCCTCCACATGCTCCGGGAAGGTGCAGATTCTGCGGAAGCGTATCAGCTGGGATTTTATCAGACCTCTGTACGTGTGCCTGGGGTGATAGCTCGACTTGTGGAGGAGTGCGTGGCGGTCCGTGTCTTTGAAATGTACTTTGGTGGCCAGTGTTTTGGACTGGTCACTAGAGGCACGGAAGAAGACACAGGTGTCCAAAAATTCTATTGCAGATGTGGAAATGTTGTGTTTGAGTGTTATTTTGGGGTGGTGTGTGTTGAGGGTGTCCAGGAAGGTGGTGAAATCCTGATGTGTGCCGTCCCAGAGGCCGAAGATGTCGTCCAGGTACCGGAAATACAGGAGGGGTTTGGTGGTGAGTGTGGCGAAGGCCGTTTCCTCCCAGTGGGCCAGATAAATGTCTGCGTAGGCTGGCGCATATTTCCGGCCCATCGCACAACCGCACAGCTGGAGGTAGTGCTGATTATTAAAAGTGAAGTCGTTGCGGGTGAGGGTGATGTGCAGGAGTTGTAGGAGGTGGCTGTCGGGTCTGGATGGGTCTGGGTGTTTGTTGAAGAGGTGTTTTATTGCAGCTAAACCAAGTGGAGTTTCTATGTTAGTGTAAAGGGAATCTATATCTATGGAAAACAGGAAGGTGTGACCGGGTACCTGAAGGTGTTTTATTTTATTAACAAAATGGTAAGTGTCCTTGATGTAGCTGGGGTGCAGTTTGGAAAGTGGATTGATGAAGTGGTCGATGTATTCTGTGATGGTGTATGTTTCGGAGTTGCAGTCGCTGACAATGGGGCGGCCGACCGGAACCACCGAGGGGACCGTCCAGGTGTCAGGAGGCTTGTGGATCTTGGGGAGCAGGTAGAAGAGGCGGGGCCTGGGCTCACTGGGACCGTCCAGATATTGTTTCTGTTTGAAATTGATGAATTTTTGTCTGTAGAGTGTTTCTGTAATCTTTCTAACTAGTGTCTGTGTCTCTAATTGTAGTGGGTGTGTCAGTAGTTGGTAATATGTGTTGTTATTTAACTGTCTATGTGCTTCTAAAATGTAATTGTCCCTATCCTGAATAACTATTTGGCCCCCCTTATCTGCTGGCTTAATGACTATGTGTTTGTGATTACCCAATGTTCTGATGATGCGTTTGTGTTCCTGACTAATGTTGTGCGTTCTATGTGGCAGGGGGCGCCAATGTGTGAGTGCTTGGTTGTTTTTATGGATGAGTTGTGAAATAGCAGGTGAGAGTGTGTCCGTGTTTGGTGACCAGTGGGACGGCCCAGTGAACAGCACGGGGTCCCGCCTCTGCCCCCCCTGGAAGTGATCCAGGAGTTTCAGCCTCCTGTGGAAGGTGTGCAGGTCCCCCCTGAGCTCCGGCCGGGTGGGTGGGTTGGGTGTGGGAATGAAGGTGAGTCCTTTTTCTAGTAACTCCAGCTGTGCAGCTGTGAGGGAGAAAACGGCACAGAGGTTGGTGATGTTGGACTGATGGGGAGGTGTGGTATGACAGTTATCCCCAGTTATAAGTTTAACTGTTCCTTCCAGTACCTGAACAACATCCCGGCCGTGTCAGAGGTCCAGTGTATATTGTCTGTGCCAGTCCGGAAGAGTTGTGAGTTGATGTCTGGAATAAAGTTGTATTTGGCAGTGATGGTGTCGTTGAGTTTGGTGAGGAGTGTCCGTTTGTGTGAGTCCAGTCTGGGTGAGAAGTTTATTACAGGGATGTAGATGGTGGCGTTGGGGAAGGTGGTCTGGCTGGTCCTCCACATTGTCTGTAACTGTTTGGTGAATGTGGTGGGGTCGTGTTCTGAAAGACAGTTGTTGAGTCCGGCTGATAAGATGACCTGTGTGGTGTTGTGACATGGGGTGAGTTTTTTCAGGATGGTGGCTATGTGATGAAAGTTTGCTCCGGGGTAACTGTCTACTTGGATGTGTGGGTCTGTGAATGAAGGGATCCGGGAGAGGTTGGAGTCACCTATGATGAGTGTCCTCTTCCGGACCTCCAAGTGCCAGTCCTGTATTTTTCTGTGTGTGCGTGGGTGTGTGTGTGGTTCCGGGCGACTCGGGGAGCCATGTGCCGCCACAGAGGCCCTGGTGGAGTGAGAGGTGGATAACTCAGATGTTGGGGTTGTTTTCAGCTTTGCTGTCGTTGCTCCCTTCATCATCATGGAATTGTTATCCACCTCTATGCTGGTGTCTGGCTCACAGGGCTCTGTGGCAAGCAGCTCTGGCTCCCCCTGCTGGCTGTGGTGTGTATCTGTAGGTGGAGAGGATGAAATGGTGTTACTGCAGGGTAAAACTATGTTGCTGTAAGGTGGTGATTGTACTGGGAGGGTGCTGACTGGGTGTGGGGAAGGTGAGGAGGGAGGGGAGGAGGGGGCGACAGGGGGGCAGGCAGAGGACCCAGCCCGTGCATGCCCCGGACGGTCGAGTGTGCCCTGGGGGATTGGGTGGATTTCAACCTTCACCCGCCGTCCGGGGTTGCGTTTCGGCAACGGGGGCTGTGCCACTCCGCCGCGTCCCGATGCCGCCGCCGACCCCCCCAGCGTACAGAGGTCTGTGGAGAGAGGTTGCGTGGAGGTGGAAGGGGGGGAGTGAGGGGAGGTGGTGAGAGGAGCAGGGGAGGGGGGTTGATGAAGGTTAGGTTTAGGGCAGGGGGGAGGTAAGGTGGTAGAGGGAGGAGGGGGGGAGGAGGGGGGAGGGTTAGGGTTAGGGAGAGGGGAACCCCGACGGTTAGGTTTAGGGCAGGGGGGAGGGAAGGTGGTAGAGGGAGGGAGAGGGGAACCCCGAAGGTTAGGTTTAGGGGAGGGGTTGGGTGAGGCAGTAGGAGGAGAAGGAACGGAGGGAGGAGGGTTAGGGTTAGGGTCAGGTAAGGTCATAGGGGAGACCGGAGAGGAGGAAGAGGGTTAGGGTTAGGGTTAGGGTTAGGGTTAGGGTTAGGGTTAGGGTTAGGGTTAGGGTTAGGGTTAGGGGTTAGGGTTAGGGTTAGGGTTAGGGTTAGGGTTAGGGTTAGGGGCAAACGAAGAACAGAAGGGGGGCCACGAAGTGGCTCCCCCTCTGATGTGCACGGTCCATTGACCCACTCAGGTGACCCCGCGCCCCCCTCAGTCATTGAGGCCCTGGGGGTGCCTGCAGCCCAACCTAAGGATCCAGTCCCTCTCTGCTTTTTTTCGGTCAGTTGTTGACCAGTCTGCATTATGTTGCAGGCCTGTGACCTGCAGGTCTTCAAGGTCATGGTGCAGGAAGTGTGCCACAATGTGGGTGGTTGTTTCTTTTTTGTTTTTTATGTTATATCTGTGTTGGTAGAGTCTTGTCCTAATTGAATTTTTTGTTTCTCCCACATATTTTTTGTCACACTTCCCGCACCTGATCAGATAGACACAGTTTTGTGTGTCGGGGTCACTAATTGGTTTGATGTTGAAAATTTGGCCGGTGTGTGTGTTTTTTATCCAGGGGGTTGTTTGTAATTTGAAGCAGAGTTTGGTGGGTTTAGTTGGTTCCAAATTAGGTAGTGTGCTGCAGACGAGATAATCCAGTAGATTATTGTTCCTTCTGTAGGCCGAAATAATGGAGTAATTTTGTAGGTGGGGTGTGTTTGCCACAAAGGAGTGAAAGTTTTGTTTAATCATGGTGTTTAATTTGACACTGGCTGACGAATAGGTGGAGATGAAGGGGATAATTTTTCCTGGTTCATACTTTTTTTCTTTTACCTGTGTGAACGTTCTGTGCGCGTGCCTGAGAAAGCTCCTGGAGTATCCTCTCTGTCTTAACGACGTGAACAGTGTTTTTGTTGCTCTTTGCAGATCCTCCTGGCGAGTGCAAATCCTTTTGAATCGTAATAATTGTGATTTAACAATCCCCCTGAATGTGTGCTTGGGGTGGAAGCTAGTTTTGAACAGCAGTGCGTGTGTGTCTGTATCTTTAAAGTACACCTTGAAGTCCAGTCTACCTGTCACATCAAAGTCGGGTCCTTTAAAGGTGACTGTGTCCAAGAAGTTCACTTGTTGTTCATCTAATGTGTATTTGATTTTGATGGAGGAGTGATGGCCGTTGAGGTGGTCTGCAAAGAGCAAGAAATCGTCCCTAGAGTGTGTCCAGACACCCCAGATGTCATCCAGAAATCGATAATAGTACAGAGGGTTAGGGTTAGGGTTAGGGTTAGGGTTAGGGTTAGGGTTAGGGTAAGGGTTAGGGTTAGGGTTAGGGTTAGGGTTAGGGGTTAGGGGTTAGGGTTAGGGTTAGGGTTAGGGTTAGGGTTAGGGTTAGGGTTAGGGTTTAGGGTTAGGGTTAGGGTTAGGGTTAGGGTTAGGGTTAGGGTTAGGGTAGGGTTAGGGTTAGGGTTAGGGTTAGGGTTAGGGTTAGGGTTAGGGTTGGGGTTTGGGATCGGGTTAGGGTTAGGGTTAGGGTTGGGGTTTGGGATCGGGTTAGGGTTAGGGTTAGGGGTTAGGGTTAGGGGTTAGGGTTAGGGTTAGGGATAGGGGAAGGGTTAGGGTTAGGGATAGGGGAAGGGTTAGGGTTAGGGTTAGGGATAGGGGAAGGGTTAGGGTTAGGGTTAGGGTTAGGGGAAGGGTTAGGGTTAGGGTTAGGGGAAGGGTTAGGGTTAGGGTTAGGGATAGGGGAAGGGTTAGGGATAGGGGAAGGGTTAGGGTTAGGGATAGGAGAAGGGTTAAGGTTAGGGTTAGGGGTTAGGGTTAGGGATAGGGGACCCGATCCAGTGCGCTGGCCATCACAGCTCCCCAGAGAGATCATGCCCTACCTCTCATTGAGGCCGTGGGGATGTCGCGTGCCCAGCCTCATGATCCAGAGGCGTTCGGACCTCCGCCTCTGAGCCACGCTCCATCTGGGGTCAGCCTCAAGGACAGAGACACGGACCGCGTCCCATCCGTGGAGGACATAGTGTCCCACCACCAGCCTCTGAGTCTCCTTCTTTCTCAAAATGTTGTGCCGATGCTGAGTGAACCTCACCAGGATTGTGTTTCCTGTCTCCCCAACATACTTTGCCCCACAGGTAGCACAGGTAATCAGGTAAACACAATTCCTGGTGAGAGGGCTTCCCCGCAGCTGGCAGCGAAAAATTGTGTTTGTCTTTGTATTTTGCAGCCATGTCTGGTGCTTGAAAAATTGTCTGTGACCTCTGGGTGCAGAGGTCAACAGAGATGGCAGTTTAGCCTTCACTAAATAGGATTGGAGATTCCTATTTTTTCGATAGGCTGCGATGATCCTCCTCTCCTGCCGCACCTGTGTGTCTGCCATAAAGGAGGTGAAATGACCCCTAATTACCCTCACAAGCTTCACGGTCGATGGTGAAAATGTAGTGACAAAGGGGAGGATTGGAGAGGTCTGTTCAGGCCTTTTCTCCAGAAAAGTCTTGAGACTTTTCCTTAAAAAGGAGCGAGGGTACCCTCTAGTGGCCAGAGCTGAGAACAGCGTTTTTGTGGCCTGTTTAAAATCCCCTTTGTCACTACAAATCCTATGAAACCTCAGGAGCTGAGATTTCACCAGCCCAGCAAAGGTGTGCTTGGGATGGTGGCTGGTTCTAAAGAGCAGAGCGTGAGTGTCTGTCTCCTTAAAAAATACCCTCACATCCAGCCTGCCTGTTTCACTGAACCCCGCTCCCTTGTAGGTGGTGGTGTCCAGGAAGTCCACAGAGGTGTAGCTGGTGGTGGATTTGAGTGTGATCGACCTGTTATGAGTGTTCAGAGTGTGCAAGAATATTTTGAAGTCCTCCTCTGAGTGGGACCAGACACCCCAGATATCGTCCAGATACCTGAGGTAATGGAGGGGCTTCTTTTGGCAGGAGGCCAGGGCTGACGTCTCCCACTCAGCCATGAAAATGTTGGCGTAAGCCGGGGCAAATTTCTTCCCCATGGCTGTGCCTTTGATTTGGAGGAAATAGTCCGAATTAAAAACAAAATCATTCCGGGTCAAATTAATTTCTAACAATTGAATTATTTCCTTATCTGGTCTCTTTTTGTCCTTAAATTTGTAAAACGTGTTTTTGACAGCCTGTATGCCCTCCTGTGTATCAATATTTGTGTACAGGCTGTCAATGTCAATAGTGAAAAGCATGGCGTCATGTGGGATGTGGAGGCTCCTAATAATTTCAACAAAATGGTATGTGTCTTTAATGTAACTGTCGTGTTTGATGGACAGGGGATTCAGGAAGAAATCGATGTACTCCGCCGTGTTGTAGGTGTCACTGCTGCAGTCCGACACAATAGGCCTGCCTGGAGGGATTTCGTGCGGCCTACTCCATTTCGCAGGATCCTTATGAATTTTGGGGAGCATATAAAACAGCCTGGGCCTGGGTTCAGGTGTGCCCATAAGGTAAGTCTTTTGTTTGAAATTTATGAATTTTTTAATGTACAGATTATCTATAATTTTTTCTATTAATTTAATTGTTTCCGGGTAAATTGGTTTCTCTAATTTAGAATAATATTTTGGATCGTTAAGCTGTCTATACCCCTCCCACAGATACTGTTCCCTGTCCATAATGACCACCACACTGCCCTTATCAGCCGGCTTGATCACAATATTTTTATTATTTTTCAGCTCCTCCAGAGCAGCCACCTCCTCAGGGCTGAGGTTTGGCTCATTGTGGCTGAGCCTGAAGTGCTGATCAAAATTACTGATGTCAGCTGTGATGAGGGCAGTGAGCTCTGGCGGTAGTGTGCCAGCAGGGGGCGTCCACGTGGAGGATGGGGTGAATTTAGGGGGCTCTGTTTGTTGTTTATGTTGGAAGTGTGAAGCTAATTTTAATTGTCTATGATATTGCTGTAAGTCAAATCTACTTTTTTCTATGAGGTTCTTATTGCTGCCCTTTGTGGGAATAAAATTTAGTCCCCTGTTAAGCAGGGTCAATTGTGGGGTTGTGGGTTCGAATTTTTTGGCCAGAACTAAAACATTTTTACTCCCCTCCTGTGCGTGCAGGCTTCTGGGGATTTCTAGTTTAAGTGCTGGCCCCAATGCTGCAGCATGAGACCAGCAGTGTCCTTCGTCCAGTGGATTTTGTCCTCCACTGTTTTAAAGGAGCTGTTGGGGAGTTTGGGGATGTGTTTCTGATTAAAGAGGTACAAGTGTCGGTAGAGTCCGCAGGAGCTGGGGATCGATCCCTGAACCTTGTGATTGAGGGGCAAAGACTCTACCAACTGAGCTATACAGCTGGCACTCTTAAAGAGGTACAAGTGTCGGTAGAGTCCGCAGGAGCTGGGGATCGATCCCTGAACCTTGTGATTGAGGGGCAAAGACTCTACCAACTGAGCTATACAGCTGGCACTTAAAGAGGTACAAGTGTCGGTAGAGTCCGCAGGAGCTGGGGATCGGGTTAGGGTTAGGGTTAGGGTTAGGTCAGGGTAAAAGCGCAGCGTCCTCTGGAGGACGCTACGGGGGGCACGGGCTCTCGGGGGGACCAACGGTTTTAATAAGTAATTAAAACTTTGCCATTAAAACCCTCCTTAAAAACCAAAAGGTTTTCATTAAGACCCTCTTAAGACACTCTAAAATTTGGTTTTAATTAAAAAGGTAACCGGACCACCGCGCAGGAGAGGTCGGCGGAGCTCTGTAGCTGGCTAAAACCTACCCCGTCCCAGGGCCTCTGATAAAAACACCAAGGAGCTGAATGACTTTCATTGTCCTAGAAATTAAGAAAGAGAAAATTAAAAGCTAAATAAATAAAATAAATAATTTAAAACAGATAAAATAAAGATCCTATTTATAAGTGCCCTGAACTGAATTAAAAGGCCTGGCGAAAGTTAAGTATAAATGTATCTACAAAATAAAAGAATAAGTGTTAAAATTGATAAAAGGTTAGTTAATAAATGTAAAAAAGTGCATAAATAAAATAAGTGCTTAAATTCACATTAAAACCACACTCATAAAAATACATGGGTTAGTAAAATTGTAGAAACATATATACATCTTTATTTACACTGGTTAAAACATCTTAATGCAGTTCATAAAATAATAGGATCTTTGTTGATTAAGTTAAAAGAGGATAAGAAAGTAAACAAGTATAAGACAAGGAGAGGTCCAATAAAATGTCATAAAACAGGGCAAGGTGTCTTTAAAAAAGGTTTTTGTTATTTGTTAAAAAGTGTTTCGAGGCGCGCCCTCCGCAGGCAGGTTCTACCTCATAAATTAAGTTAAAAGATAAATAATCTAATTTAGAATTCAAAAAGTCGGCTAAAATAAGATTTTAAAAGGTCCAGAGTCTCCTCATAGGGATCTAAAAGTGCTAAAACAAACATACATGCAATAAGTGCTGGATACATTTTAAAATTCAATGAATAGACATAATTAAAAAAGGGGGGGGGGGGGGGTTTAAAACATGCATAAGACAATTTAAGGTAAAACATAAATAAATTAAGATCCCATAGAGGAGGAGTGGGCTATAAAATCAATATTTGAAAAATAAAAGCTAAAGATTAAAAGAAGGAGGGTAGCCCGGCCCGCAGAGGGTCGGCCTGTTAAAACCTGTAAGAGAGGCCCCGGGAGGTCAGGGGGTCAGTATTTTCTAAAACCCACTAAAAGCTATATTAAAAAAGAAGGAAATGGATCCACCCTAATATTTCTCATTAAGACCGGTAGGTTCTATTGTTTTTAAGAGGTGGATCCATTTCCTTTCCGCCGCTCGTCTCTGGACAGTGGTCCAGTCCCTGTTGCTCTCCAGGCCCATGCTCTGCACATTGTGTTGGCCGTGGAGTTTAAAATGTGCATACAAGACAGTGGTGCCATTCCCGCTATTAATATGATAAAAATGCTGTCTAATGCGCGCGGTGATGTCGTTTCTAGTCTCCCCCACATAGAGTCTGTGGCAGGCCTTACATCTTATGGCATATACTGCATTAGTTGTTGTGGGTTTTAAGGCCTGCCACGGGTTGATACCGACTCTGGCATGGGGGTTAAAAATGTGGGGGAGACGGATAAAACCAATGTCCGAGCCTCGAGACGCTTCCCTGTCTTGGTTATTTTTATTAAAATCTGTATGAACCAGAAAGTCTTTCAAGTTTTTATTCCTGCGATGGGCGGAGATCAGCCGGCAGTCGCCCAGCACGTCACAGCCCTCCCTCGCCCCCTCAAAATTAGACCTGAGAGTTGAAATTAACCTCTTTAAGTTCTCTGAATAAGTGGTTACTAAGGGGACGAGAGTAGGACCGGGCGGCCGGGCGCTGGGATTGTTATATCTATCCTGAAAGGTCCGGCCAACCTCCGCCTTGATGGTTCTGAGGAAGCGTCTCGAGTAACCCCTGGGCCTCAGCGCACTAAAGAGGGTGCTGGTGGCCTCCTCCACATGCTCCGGGAAGGTGCAGATTCTGCGGAAGCGTATCAGCTGGGATTTTATCAGACCTCTGTACGTGTGCCTGGGGTGATAGCTCGACTTGTGAAGGAGTGCGTGGCGGTCCGTGTCTTTGAAATGTACTTTGGTGGCCAGTGTTTTGGACTGGTCACTAGAGGCACGGAAGAAGACACAGGTGTCCAAAAATTCTATTGCAGATGTGGAAATGTTGTGTTTCAGTGTTATTTTGGGGTGGTGTGTGTTGAGGGTGTCCAGGAAGGTGGTGAAATCCTGATGTGTGCCGTCCCAGAGGCCGAAGATGTCGTCCAGGTACCGGAAATACAGGAGGGGTTTGGTGGTGAGTGTGGCGAAGGCCGTTTCCTCCCAGTGGGCCAGATAAATGTCTGCGTAGGCTGGCGCATATTTCCGGCCCATCGCACAACCGCACAGCTGGAGGTAGTGCTGATTATTAAAAGTGAAGTCGTTGCGGGTGAGGGTGATGTGCAGGAGTTGTAGGAGGTGGCTGTCGGGTCTGGATGGGTCTGGGTGTTTGTTGAAGAGGTGTTTTATTGCAGCTAAACCAAGTGGAGTTTCTATGTTAGTGTAAAGGGAATCTATATCTATGGAAAACAGGAAGGTGTGACCGGGTACCTGAAGGTGTTTTATTTTATTAACAAAATGGTAGGTGTCCTTGATGTAGCTGGGGTGCAGTTTGGAAAGTGGATTGATGAAGTGGTCGATGTATTCTGTGATGGTGTATGTTTCGGAGTTGCAGTCGCTGACAATGGGGCGGCCGACCGGAACCACCGAGGGGACCGTCCAGGTGTCAGGAGGCTTGTGGATCTTGGGGAGCAGGTAGAAGAGGCGGGGCCTGGGCTCACTGGGACCGTCCAGATATTGTTTCTGTTTGAAATTGATGAATTTTTGTCTGTAGAGTGTTTCTGTAATCTTTCTAACTAGTGTCTGTGTCTCTAATTGTAGTGGGTGTGTCAGTAGTTGGTAATATGTGTTGTTATTTAACTGTCTATGTGCTTCTAAAATGTAATTGTCCCTATCCTGAATAACTATTTGGCCCCCCTTATCTGCTGGCTTAATGACTATGTGTTTGTGATTACCCAATGTTCTGATGATGCGTTTGTGTTCCTGACTAATGTTGTGCGTTCTATGTGGCAGGGGGCGCCAATGTGTGAGTGCTTGGTTGTTTTTATGGATGAGTTGTGAAATAGCAGGTGAGAGTGTGTCCGTGTTTGGTGACCAGTGGGACGGCCCAGTGAACAGCACGGGGTCCCGCCTCTGCCCCCCCTGGAAGTGATCCAGGAGTTTCAGCCTCCTGTGGAAGGTGTGCAGGTCCCCCCTGAGCTCCGGCCGGGTGGGTGGGTTGGGTGTGGGAATGAAGGTGAGTCCTTTTTCTAGTAACTCCAGCTGTGCAGCTGTGAGGGAGAAAACGGCACAGAGGTTGGTGATGTTGGACTGATGGGGAGGTGTGGTATGACAGTTATCCCCAGTTATAAGTTTAACTGTTCCTTCCAGTACCTGAACAACATCCCGGCCGTGTCAGAGGTCCAGTGTATATTGTCTGTGCCAGTCCGGAAGAGTTGTGAGTTGATGTCTGGAATAAAGTTGTATTTGGCAGTGATGGTGTCGTTGAGTTTGGTGAGGAGTGTCCGTTTGTGTGAGTCCAGTCTGGGTGAGAAGTTTATTACAGGGATGTAGATGGTGGCGTTGGGGAAGGTGGTCTGGCTGGTCCTCCACATTGTCTGTAACTGTTTGGTGAATGTGGTGGGGTCGTGTTCTGAAAGACAGTTGTTGAGTCCGGCTGATAAGATGACCTGTGTGGTGTTGTGACATGGGGTGAGTTTTTTCAGGATGGTGGCTATGTGATGAAAGTTTGCTCCGGGGTAACTGTCTACTTGGATGTGTGGGTCTGTGAATGAAGGGATCCGGGAGAGGTTGGAGTCACCTATGATGAGTGTCCTCTTCCGGACCTCCAAGTGCCAGTCCTGTATTTTTCTGTGTGTGCGTGGGTGTGTGTGTGGTTCCGGGCGACTCGGGGAGCCATGTGCCGCCACAGAGGCCCTGGTGGAGTGAGAGGTGGATAACTCAGATGTTGGGGTTGTTTTCAGCTTTGCTGTCGTTGCTCCCTTCATCATCATGGAATTGTTATCCACCTCTATGCTGGTGTCTGGCTCACAGGGCTCTGTGGCAAGCAGCTCTGGCTCCCCCTGCTGGCTGTGGTGTGTATCTGTAGGTGGAGAGGATGAAATGGTGTTACTGCAGGGTAAAACTATGTTGCTGTAAGGTGGTGATTGTACTGGGAGGGTGCTGACTGGGTGTGGGGAAGGTGAGGAGGGAGGGGAGGAGGGGGCGACAGGGGGGCAGGCAGAGGACCCAGCCCGTGCATGCCCCGGACGGTCGAGTGTGCCCTGGGGGATTGGGTGGATTTCAACCTTCACCCGCCGTCCGGGGTTGCGTTTCGGCAACGGGGGCTGTGCCACTCCGCCGCGTCCCGATGCCGCCGCCGACCCCCCCAGCGTACAGAGGTCTGTGGAGAGAGGTTGTGTGGAGGTGGAAGGGGGGGAGTGAGGGGAGGTGGTGAGAGGAGCAGGGGAGGGGGGTTGATGAAGGTTAGGTTTAGGGCAGGGGGGAGGTAAGGTGGTAGAGGGAGGAGGGGGGGAGGAGGGGGGAGGGTTAGGGTTAGGGTTAGGGAGAGGGGAACCCCGACGGTTAGGTTTAGGGCAGGGGGAAGGTAAGGTAGTAGAGGGAGGAGGGGGGGAGGAGGGGGGAGGGTTAGGGTTAGGGAGAGGGGAGCCCCGACGGTTAGGTTTAGGGCAGGGGGAAGGTAAGGTAGTAGAGGGAGGAGGGGGGGAGGGAGGGGGAGGGGAACCCCGAAGGTTAGGTTTAGGGCAGGGGGGAGGGAAGGTGGTAGAGGGAGGGAGAGGGGAACCCCGAAGGTTAGGTTTAGGGGAGGGGTTGGGTGAGGCAGTAGGAGGAGAAGGAACGGAGGGAGGAGGGTTAGGGTTAGGGTCAGGTAAGGTCATAGGGGAGACCGGAGAGGAGGAAGAGGGAGGGCAGGTGGGAGTAGGTAGGAGAGGAGTAAGAGGGAGGTTGCTGAGGGTGATGGGTGAGCCTGTTGTTTGGGGGAGGGGAGGAAAGTCTGTGGGGGAGAGTTGAAGCACAGGAGGGCCCTCCTGGCTCCGGGGCCCCCTGGTTAGGAGGTCCCTTAGAGTGGAGACCGAGGAGGACGTGAATCTCCTCCTGTACCTCGCCCTCCCCCACTGGAGGGCCCTGTCAAAGGCCTCCTGGCTGTAGGGGGGGATGTTGTCCAGCTCCACAGCAATAACGTGATCGTAGTGCTCTGTGAGGATGGTCATGTTGTTCTGCATCCAGGTGTGGGTGTTCTGTTTAACTTTATCTAAGGTGGTGAGGTTGGGTGAAGAGGGTTTGATGAAGGCGGTGAGGCGGTGGGCTTTCTTCATCATCCCCTGTGGGAATGAACCGGTTGTGACTGTGTTGTAGAGTATTTCGGAGTGGTGGATGGCCTGAAGGAGTTTAAAATACCGTTTACTTTGTACGTGGAGTTCCGGTGTGAGCTGTGTGTGTGACGGTGGTGGTCGGGTGCTCGCTCCAGGCGGGGGGGCAGTGGAGCAGTGGTTGGTGCTCCCCCACCTCCCCCGGCCTGGAGTCGCTAGTGGTGTGAAGCGGTTAGTGAGAGTGATGGACATGTCGCTGTGGAGCTGGAGAAGTGGTGAGGGGAAACCCAGCCGATAGACGCCCCACAGAGAATGAGTGGAAAAATACTGGCACCCCCCACGGACAAGGGAGGAAGCACCAGAAATAAAAGAAATAAAAAGAGGGCCAGACAACCTGAGCTAAAAACAGGAGCTAAAATGGAGGGTGGACAGGTGTGTCTGGGCCTAAAACCTGAAGCTAAAAAGGTAGAGGAAACCCAACCCGGGGGAAGAGATGGGAGGGAATTTAAAAAGAGGGGGGGGGGAATAAAAGGAAGTGTGAATAAAAGTGCAATTAAGATTGTTTGTAAAAACCAGTCTCTTAAAAAACTCACAGGTCAGGGGCCTGGTTAAGGCCTCCTCAGCAGGGCTTCTCCTGGTCTGAAAAGGAGGGGGGTACTGTACCAGTCTTTCTCCCCTCCAGGGGGTGGTTTTATGTAAAACCCATAAGACCAGTAAAAGCAGGATAAAAGCAGGATAAAAAGCTGACGTGTCCTTGGAGATCCGTGCAGACGGTGGTGACTTGCTGTTCTTCAGTGTGCACACCTAAAACGCTGTCACTCACCGTATTTGATGGGTTGTAGCTGCAGGTCTCCTTGGGTGATGGTGTGAGCTTAAAATCCGCTGTTGGAGCTGTTAAAAACCATGGTGAGGTAAAAAACGGTTTAAAAACAATCCGTAGAGCTTAAAAAAAGGTTAAAGGAGCACTTTAAAAGTTTTGTATAAAAGAAGAAATAAAATAAATAAAAAAATTAAAAGGGGTCCTCAACGTTTCGCCGTCACTGGCTTCATCAGGAGGGTATCTGAGAGTCCTTGGTTTCCCACTCCATGTATAGACAAATGTTTGGGGCTGGACCTACAGGTGCGTGCCTCTGATTGGTCCAGCCCCACATGTGACACACCTAGTCGGAGGGAATCCTCTTAAAGAGGCAGACTGTGGCTCAGTCCAAGGAAAATTAAAACAAGGAAAGGGAGAGAGAGAGAGTAAAAGATGATCAAAGCAGGAGTAAGGGGGGAAGGAAATAAGAGAGAGTTTAAAACGAACAATAAAAACAAGGGGGGTAAAAAACTGTTATTAAAAAGCGATAAAGGAATTTCCTCTACTTAAAGCAAAATGTACTAAAAATAAAAATAAAAATAAAAACCCTCTGTTTGTTTGGGTAAATTAGTGGCTGAAGTGGGTGCTCGGACTGGTTCAGGCACCAAGGTCCTGCATGCACTAAAAGGGGGGGTGTTTAAAAACCCATAAAACCAACTAAAACCGGTTTAATAAAAACCTAAAAGAATGTCTGTTTTAAAAGGGGTTAAAGGAGTGCTCCCCTCGAGGCGCTGGCAGGGTTAGGTCAGGGTAAAAGCGCAGCGTCCTCTGGAGGACGCTACGGGGGGCACGGGCTCTCGGGGGGACCAACGGTTTTAATAAGTAATTAAAACTTTGCCATTAAAACCCTCCTTAAAAACCAAAAGGTTTTCATTAAGACCCTCTTAAGACACTCTAAAATTTGGTTTTAATTAAAAAGGTAACCGGACCACCGCGCAGGAGAGGTCGGCGGAGCTCTGTAGCTGGCTAAAACCTACCCCGTCCCAGGGCCTCTGATAAAAACACCAAGGAGCTGAATGACTTTCATTGTCCTAGAAATTAAGAAAGAGAAAATTAAAAGCTAAATAAATAAAATAAATAATTTAAAACAGATAAAATAAAGATCCTATTTATAAGTGCCCTGAACTGAATTAAAAGGCCTGGCGAAAGTTAAGTATAAATGTATCTACAAAATAAAAGAATAAGTGTTAAAATTGATAAAAGGTTAGTTAATAAATGTAAAAAAGTGCATAAATAAAATAAGTGCTTAAATTCACATTAAAACCACACTCATAAAAATACATGGGTTAGTAAAATTGTAGAAACATATATACATCTTTATTTACACTGGTTAAAACATCTTAATGCAGTTCATAAAATAATAGGATCTTTGTTGATTAAGTTAAAAGAGGATAAGAAAGTAAACAAGTATAAGACAAGGAGAGGTCCAATAAAATGTCATAAAACAGGGCAAGGTGTCTTTAAAAAAGGTTTTTGTTATTTGTTAAAAAGTGTTTCGAGGCGCGCCCTCCGCAGGCAGGTTCTACCTCATAAATTAAGTTAAAAGATAAATAATCTAATTTAGAATTCAAAAAGTCGGCTAAAATAAGATTTTAAAAGGTCCAGAGTCTCCTCATAGGGATCTAAAAGTGCTAAAACAAACATACATGCAATAAGTGCTGGATACATTTTAAAATTCAATGAATAGACATAATTAAAAAAGGGGGGGGGGGGGGGTTTAAAACATGCATAAGACAATTTAAGGTAAAACATAAATAAATTAAGATCCCATAGAGGAGGAGTGGGCTATAAAATCAATATTTGAAAAATAAAAGCTAAAGATTAAAAGAAGGAGGGTAGCCCGGCCCGCAGAGGGTCGGCCTGTTAAAACCTGTAAGAGAGGCCCCGGGAGGTCAGGGGGTCAGTATTTTCTAAAACCCACTAAAAGCTATATTAAAAAAGAAGGAAATGGATCCACCCTAATATTTCTCATTAAGACCGGTAGGTTCTATTGTTTTTAAGAGGTGGATCCATTTCCTTTCCGCCGCTCGTCTCTGGACAGTGGTCCAGTCCCTGTTGCTCTCCAGGCCCATGCTCTGCACATTGTGTTGGCCGTGGAGTTTAAAATGTGCATACAAGACAGTGGTGCCATTCCCGCTATTAATATGATAAAAATGCTGTCTAATGCGCGCGGTGATGTCGTTTCTAGTCTCCCCCACATAGAGTCTGTGGCAGGCCTTACATCTTATGGCATATACTGCATTAGTTGTTGTGGGTTTTAAGGCCTGCCACGGGTTGATACCGACTCTGGCATGGGGGTTAAAAATGTGGGGGAGACGGATAAAACCAATGTCCGAGCCTCGAGACGCTTCCCTGTCTTGGTTATTTTTATTAAAATCTGTATGAACCAGAAAGTCTTTCAAGTTTTTATTCCTGCGATGGGCGGAGATCAGCCGGCAGTCGCCCAGCACGTCACAGCCCTCCCTCGCCCCCTCAAAATTAGACCTGAGAGTTGAAATTAACCTCTTTAAGTTCTCTGAATAAGTGGTTACTAAGGGGACGAGAGTAGGACCGGGCGGCCGGGCGCTGGGATTGTTATATCTATCCTGAAAGGTCCGGCCAACCTCCGCCTTGATGGTTCTGAGGAAGCGTCTCGAGTAACCCCTGGGCCTCAGCGCACTAAAGAGGGTGCTGGTGGCCTCCTCCACATGCTCCGGGAAGGTGCAGATTCTGCGGAAGCGTATCAGCTGGGATTTTATCAGACCTCTGTACGTGTGCCTGGGGTGATAGCTCGACTTGTGAAGGAGTGCGTGGCGGTCCGTGTCTTTGAAATGTACTTTGGTGGCCAGTGTTTTGGACTGGTCACTAGAGGCACGGAAGAAGACACAGGTGTCCAAAAATTCTATTGCAGATGTGGAAATGTTGTGTTTCAGTGTTATTTTGGGGTGGTGTGTGTTGAGGGTGTCCAGGAAGGTGGTGAAATCCTGATGTGTGCCGTCCCAGAGGCCGAAGATGTCGTCCAGGTACCGGAAATACAGGAGGGGTTTGGTGGTGAGTGTGGCGAAGGCCGTTTCCTCCCAGTGGGCCAGATAAATGTCTGCGTAGGCTGGCGCATATTTCCGGCCCATCGCACAACCGCACAGCTGGAGGTAGTGCTGATTATTAAAAGTGAAGTCGTTGCGGGTGAGGGTGATGTGCAGGAGTTGTAGGAGGTGGCTGTCGGGTCTGGATGGGTCTGGGTGTTTGTTGAAGAGGTGTTTTATTGCAGCTAAACCAAGTGGAGTTTCTATGTTAGTGTAAAGGGAATCTATATCTATGGAAAACAGGAAGGTGTGACCGGGTACCTGAAGGTGTTTTATTTTATTAACAAAATGGTAGGTGTCCTTGATGTAGCTGGGGTGCAGTTTGGAAAGTGGATTGATGAAGTGGTCGATGTATTCTGTGATGGTGTATGTTTCGGAGTTGCAGTCGCTGACAATGGGGCGGCCGACCGGAACCACCGAGGGGACCGTCCAGGTGTCAGGAGGCTTGTGGATCTTGGGGAGCAGGTAGAAGAGGCGGGGCCTGGGCTCACTGGGACCGTCCAGATATTGTTTCTGTTTGAAATTGATGAATTTTTGTCTGTAGAGTGTTTCTGTAATCTTTCTAACTAGTGTCTGTGTCTCTAATTGTAGTGGGTGTGTCAGTAGTTGGTAATATGTGTTGTTATTTAACTGTCTATGTGCTTCTAAAATGTAATTGTCCCTATCCTGAATAACTATTTGGCCCCCCTTATCTGCTGGCTTAATGACTATGTGTTTGTGATTACCCAATGTTCTGATGATGCGTTTGTGTTCCTGACTAATGTTGTGCGTTCTATGTGGCAGGGGGCGCCAATGTGTGAGTGCTTGGTTGTTTTTATGGATGAGTTGTGAAATAGCAGGTGAGAGTGTGTCCGTGTTTGGTGACCAGTGGGACGGCCCAGTGAACAGCACGGGGTCCCGCCTCTGCCCCCCCTGGAAGTGATCCAGGAGTTTCAGCCTCCTGTGGAAGGTGTGCAGGTCCCCCCTGAGCTCCGGCCGGGTGGGTGGGTTGGGTGTGGGAATGAAGGTGAGTCCTTTTTCTAGTAACTCCAGCTGTGCAGCTGTGAGGGAGAAAACGGCACAGAGGTTGGTGATGTTGGACTGATGGGGAGGTGTGGTATGACAGTTATCCCCAGTTATAAGTTTAACTGTTCCTTCCAGTACCTGAACAACATCCCGGCCGTGTCAGAGGTCCAGTGTATATTGTCTGTGCCAGTCCGGAAGAGTTGTGAGTTGATGTCTGGAATAAAGTTGTATTTGGCAGTGATGGTGTCGTTGAGTTTGGTGAGGAGTGTCCGTTTGTGTGAGTCCAGTCTGGGTGAGAAGTTTATTACAGGGATGTAGATGGTGGCGTTGGGGAAGGTGGTCTGGCTGGTCCTCCACATTGTCTGTAACTGTTTGGTGAATGTGGTGGGGTCGTGTTCTGAAAGACAGTTGTTGAGTCCGGCTGATAAGATGACCTGTGTGGTGTTGTGACATGGGGTGAGTTTTTTCAGGATGGTGGCTATGTGATGAAAGTTTGCTCCGGGGTAACTGTCTACTTGGATGTGTGGGTCTGTGAATGAAGGGATCCGGGAGAGGTTGGAGTCACCTATGATGAGTGTCCTCTTCCGGACCTCCAAGTGCCAGTCCTGTATTTTTCTGTGTGTGCGTGGGTGTGTGTGTGGTTCCGGGCGACTCGGGGAGCCATGTGCCGCCACAGAGGCCCTGGTGGAGTGAGAGGTGGATAACTCAGATGTTGGGGTTGTTTTCAGCTTTGCTGTCGTTGCTCCCTTCATCATCATGGAATTGTTATCCACCTCTATGCTGGTGTCTGGCTCACAGGGCTCTGTGGCAAGCAGCTCTGGCTCCCCCTGCTGGCTGTGGTGTGTATCTGTAGGTGGAGAGGATGAAATGGTGTTACTGCAGGGTAAAACTATGTTGCTGTAAGGTGGTGATTGTACTGGGAGGGTGCTGACTGGGTGTGGGGAAGGTGAGGAGGGAGGGGAGGAGGGGGCGACAGGGGGGCAGGCAGAGGACCCAGCCCGTGCATGCCCCGGACGGTCGAGTGTGCCCTGGGGGATTGGGTGGATTTCAACCTTCACCCGCCGTCCGGGGTTGCGTTTCGGCAACGGGGGCTGTGCCACTCCGCCGCGTCCCGATGCCGCCGCCGACCCCCCCAGCGTACAGAGGTCTGTGGAGAGAGGTTGTGTGGAGGTGGAAGGGGGGGAGTGAGGGGAGGTGGTGAGAGGAGCAGGGGAGGGGGGTTGATGAAGGTTAGGTTTAGGGCAGGGGGGAGGTAAGGTGGTAGAGGGAGGAGGGGGGGAGGAGGGGGGAGGGTTAGGGTTAGGGTTAGGGAGAGGGGAACCCCGACGGTTAGGTTTAGGGCAGGGGGAAGGTAAGGTAGTAGAGGGAGGAGGGGGGGAGGAGGGGGGAGGGTTAGGGTTAGGGAGAGGGGAGCCCCGACGGTTAGGTTTAGGGCAGGGGGAAGGTAAGGTAGTAGAGGGAGGAGGGGGGGAGGGAGGGGGAGGGGAACCCCGAAGGTTAGGTTTAGGGCAGGGGGGAGGGAAGGTGGTAGAGGGAGGGAGAGGGGAACCCCGAAGGTTAGGTTTAGGGGAGGGGTTGGGTGAGGCAGTAGGAGGAGAAGGAACGGAGGGAGGAGGGTTAGGGTTAGGGTCAGGTAAGGTCATAGGGGAGACCGGAGAGGAGGAAGAGGGAGGGCAGGTGGGAGTAGGTAGGAGAGGAGTAAGAGGGAGGTTGCTGAGGGTGATGGGTGAGCCTGTTGTTTGGGGGAGGGGAGGAAAGTCTGTGGGGGAGAGTTGAAGCACAGGAGGGCCCTCCTGGCTCCGGGGCCCCCTGGTTAGGAGGTCCCTTAGAGTGGAGACCGAGGAGGACGTGAATCTCCTCCTGTACCTCGCCCTCCCCCACTGGAGGGCCCTGTCAAAGGCCTCCTGGCTGTAGGGGGGGATGTTGTCCAGCTCCACAGCAATAACGTGATCGTAGTGCTCTGTGAGGATGGTCATGTTGTTCTGCATCCAGGTGTGGGTGTTCTGTTTAACTTTATCTAAGGTGGTGAGGTTGGGTGAAGAGGGTTTGATGAAGGCGGTGAGGCGGTGGGCTTTCTTCATCATCCCCTGTGGGAATGAACCGGTTGTGACTGTGTTGTAGAGTATTTCGGAGTGGTGGATGGCCTGAAGGAGTTTAAAATACCGTTTACTTTGTACGTGGAGTTCCGGTGTGAGCTGTGTGTGTGACGGTGGTGGTCGGGTGCTCGCTCCAGGCGGGGGGGCAGTGGAGCAGTGGTTGGTGCTCCCCCACCTCCCCCGGCCTGGAGTCGCTAGTGGTGTGAAGCGGTTAGTGAGAGTGATGGACATGTCGCTGTGGAGCTGGAGAAGTGGTGAGGGGAAACCCAGCCGATAGACGCCCCACAGAGAATGAGTGGAAAAATACTGGCACCCCCCACGGACAAGGGAGGAAGCACCAGAAATAAAAGAAATAAAAAGAGGGCCAGACAACCTGAGCTAAAAACAGGAGCTAAAATGGAGGGTGGACAGGTGTGTCTGGGCCTAAAACCTGAAGCTAAAAAGGTAGAGGAAACCCAACCCGGGGGAAGAGATGGGAGGGAATTTAAAAAGAGGGGGGGGGGAATAAAAGGAAGTGTGAATAAAAGTGCAATTAAGATTGTTTGTAAAAACCAGTCTCTTAAAAAACTCACAGGTCAGGGGCCTGGTTAAGGCCTCCTCAGCAGGGCTTCTCCTGGTCTGAAAAGGAGGGGGGTACTGTACCAGTCTTTCTCCCCTCCAGGGGGTGGTTTTATGTAAAACCCATAAGACCAGTAAAAGCAGGATAAAAGCAGGATAAAAAGCTGACGTGTCCTTGGAGATCCGTGCAGACGGTGGTGACTTGCTGTTCTTCAGTGTGCACACCTAAAACGCTGTCACTCACCGTATTTGATGGGTTGTAGCTGCAGGTCTCCTTGGGTGATGGTGTGAGCTTAAAATCCGCTGTTGGAGCTGTTAAAAACCATGGTGAGGTAAAAAACGGTTTAAAAACAATCCGTAGAGCTTAAAAAAAGGTTAAAGGAGCACTTTAAAAGTTTTGTATAAAAGAAGAAATAAAATAAATAAAAAAATTAAAAGGGGTCCTCAACGTTTCGCCGTCACTGGCTTCATCAGGAGGGTATCTGAGAGTCCTTGGTTTCCCACTCCATGTATAGACAAATGTTTGGGGCTGGACCTACAGGTGCGTGCCTCTGATTGGTCCAGCCCCACATGTGACACACCTAGTCGGAGGGAATCCTCTTAAAGAGGCAGACTGTGGCTCAGTCCAAGGAAAATTAAAACAAGGAAAGGGAGAGAGAGAGAGTAAAAGATGATCAAAGCAGGAGTAAGGGGGGAAGGAAATAAGAGAGAGTTTAAAACGAACAATAAAAACAAGGGGGGTAAAAAACTGTTATTAAAAAGCGATAAAGGAATTTCCTCTACTTAAAGCAAAATGTACTAAAAATAAAAATAAAAATAAAAACCCTCTGTTTGTTTGGGTAAATTAGTGGCTGAAGTGGGTGCTCGGACTGGTTCAGGCACCAAGGTCCTGCATGCACTAAAAGGGGGGGTGTTTAAAAACCCATAAAACCAACTAAAACCGGTTTAATAAAAACCTAAAAGAATGTCTGTTTTAAAAGGGGTTAAAGGAGTGCTCCCCTCGAGGCGCTGGCAGGGTTAGGTCAGGGTAAAAGCGCAGCGTCCTCTGGAGGACGCTACGGGGGGCACGGGCTCTCGGGGGGACCAACGGTTTTAATAAGTAATTAAAACTTTGCCATTAAAACCCTCCTTAAAAACCAAAAGGTTTTCATTAAGACCCTCTTAAGACACTCTAAAATTTGGTTTTAATTAAAAAGGTAACCGGACCACCGCGCAGGAGAGGTCGGCGGAGCTCTGTAGCTGGCTAAAACCTACCCCGTCCCAGGGCCTCTGATAAAAACACCAAGGAGCTGAATGACTTTCATTGTCCTAGAAATTAAGAAAGAGAAAATTAAAAGCTAAATAAATAAAATAAATAATTTAAAACAGATAAAATAAAGATCCTATTTATAAGTGCCCTGAACTGAATTAAAAGGCCTGGCGAAAGTTAAGTATAAATGTATCTACAAAATAAAAGAATAAGTGTTAAAATTGATAAAAGGTTAGTTAATAAATGTAAAAAAGTGCATAAATAAAATAAGTGCTTAAATTCACATTAAAACCACACTCATAAAAATACATGGGTTAGTAAAATTGTAGAAACATATATACATCTTTATTTACACTGGTTAAAACATCTTAATGCAGTTCATAAAATAATAGGATCTTTGTTGATTAAGTTAAAAGAGGATAAGAAAGTAAACAAGTATAAGACAAGGAGAGGTCCAATAAAATGTCATAAAACAGGGCAAGGTGTCTTTAAAAAAGGTTTTTGTTATTTGTTAAAAAGTGTTTCGAGGCGCGCCCTCCGCAGGCAGGTTCTACCTCATAAATTAAGTTAAAAGATAAATAATCTAATTTAGAATTCAAAAAGTCGGCTAAAATAAGATTTTAAAAGGTCCAGAGTCTCCTCATAGGGATCTAAAAGTGCTAAAACAAACATACATGCAATAAGTGCTGGATACATTTTAAAATTCAATGAATAGACATAATTAAAAAAGGGGGGGGGGGGGGGTTTAAAACATGCATAAGACAATTTAAGGTAAAACATAAATAAATTAAGATCCCATAGAGGAGGAGTGGGCTATAAAATCAATATTTGAAAAATAAAAGCTAAAGATTAAAAGAAGGAGGGTAGCCCGGCCCGCAGAGGGTCGGCCTGTTAAAACCTGTAAGAGAGGCCCCGGGAGGTCAGGGGGTCAGTATTTTCTAAAACCCACTAAAAGCTTATTAAAAAAGAAGGAAATGGATCCACCCTAATATTTCTCATTAAGACCGGTAGGTTCTATTGTTTTTAAGAGGTGGATCCATTTCCTTTCCGCCGCTCGTCTCTGGACAGTGGTCCAGTCCCTGTTGCTCTCCAGGCCCATGCTCTGCACATTGTGTTGGCCGTGGAGTTTAAAATGTGCATACAAGACAGTGGTGCCATTCCCGCTATTAATATGATAAAAATGCTGTCTAATGCGCGCGGTGATGTCGTTTCTAGTCTCCCCCACATAGAGTCTGTGGCAGGCCTTACATCTTATGGCATATACTGCATTAGTTGTTGTGGGTTTTAAGGCCTGCCACGGGTTGATACCGACTCTGGCATGGGGGTTAAAAATGTGGGGGAGACGGATAAAACCAATGTCCGAGCCTCGAGACGCTTCCCTGTCTTGGTTATTTTTATTAAAATCTGTATGAACCAGAAAGTCTTTCAAGTTTTTATTCCTGCGATGGGCGGAGATCAGCCGGCAGTCGCCCAGCACGTCACAGCCCTCCCTCGCCCCCTCAAAATTAGACCTGAGAGTTGAAATTAACCTCTTTAAGTTCTCTGAATAAGTGGTTACTAAGGGGACGAGAGTAGGACCGGGCGGCCGGGCGCTGGGATTGTTACATCTATCCTGAAAGGTCCGGCCAACCTCCGCCTTGATGGTTCTGAGGAAGCGTCTCGAGTAACCCCTGGGCCTCAGCGCACTAAAGAGGGTGCTGGTGGCCTCCTCCACATGCTCCGGGAAGGTGCAGATTCTGCGGAAGCGTATCAGCTGGGATTTTATCAGACCTCTGTACGTGTGCCTGGGGTGATAGCTCGACTTGTGGAGGAGTGCGTGGCGGTCCGTGTCTTTGAAATGTACTTTGGTGGCCAGTGTTTTGGACTGGTCACTAGAGGCACGGAAGAAGACACAGGTGTCCAAAAATTCTATTGCAGATGTGGAAATGTTGTGTTTGAGTGTTATTTTGGGGTGGTGTGTGTTGAGGGTGTCCAGGAAGGTCGTGAAATCCTGATGTGTGCCGTCCCAGAGGCCGAAGATGTCGTCCAGGTACCGGAAATACAGGAGGGGTTTGGTGGTGAGTGTGGCGAAGGCCGTTTCCTCCCAGTGGGCCAGATAAATGTCTGCGTACGCTGGCGCATATTTCCGGCCCATCGCACAACCGCACAGCTGGAGGTAGTGCTGATTATTAAAAGTGAAGTCGTTGCGGGTGAGGGTGATGTGCAGGAGTTGTAGGAGGTGGCTGTCGGGTCTGGATGGGTCTGGGTGTTTGTTGAAGAGATGTTTTATTGCAGCTAAACCTAAACCAAGTGGAGTTTCTATGTTAGTGTAAAGGGAGTCTATATCTATGGAAAACAGGAAGGTGTGACCGGGTACCTGAAGGTGTTTTATTTTATTAACAAAATGGTAGGTGTCCTTGATGTAGCTGGGGTGCAGTTTGGAAAGTGGATTGATGAAGTGGTCGATGTATTCTGTGATGGTGTATGTTTCGGAGTTGCAGTCGCTGACAATGGGGCGGCCGACCGGAACCACCGAGGGGACCGTCCAGGTGTCAGGAGGCTTGTGGATCTTGGGGAGCAGGTAGAAGAGGCGGGGCCTGGGCTCACTGGGACCGTCCAGATATTGTTTCTGTTTGAAATTGATGAATTTTTGTCTGTAGAGTGTTTCTGTAATCTTTCTAACTAGTGTCTGTGTCTCTAATTGTAGTGGGTGTGTCAGTAGTTGGTAATATGTGTTGTTATTTAACTGTCTATGTGCTTCTAAAATGTAATTGTCCCTATCCTGAATAACTATTTGGCCCCCCTTATCTGCTGGCTTAATGACTATGTGTTTGTGATTACCCAATGTTCTGATGATGCGTTTGTGTTCCTGACTAATGTTGTGCGTTCTATGTGGCAGGGGGCGCCAATGTGTGAGTGCTTGGTTGTTTTTATGGATGAGTTGTGAAATAGCAGGTGAGAGTGTGTCCGTGTTTGGTGACCAGTGGGACGGCCCAGTGAACAGCACGGGGTCCCGCCTCTGCCCCCCCTGGAAGTGATCCAGGAGTTTCAGCCTCCTGTGGAAGGTGTGCAGGTCCCCCCTGAGCTCCGGCCGGGTGGGTGGGTTGGGTGTGGGAATGAAGGTGAGTCCTTTTTCTAGTAACTCCAGCTGTGCAGCTGTGAGGGAGAAAACGGCACAGAGGTTGGTGATGTTGGACTGATGGGGAGGTGTGGTATGACAGTTATCCCCAGTTATAAGTTTAACTGTTCCTTCCAGTACCTGAACAACATCCCGGCCGTGTCAGAGGTCCAGTGTATATTGTCTGTGCCAGTCCGGAAGAGTTGTGAGTTGATGTCTGGAATAAAGTTGTATTTGGCAGTGATGGTGTCGTTGAGTTTGGTGAGGAGTGTCCGTTTGTGTGAGTCCAGTCTGGGTGAGAAGTTTATTACAGGGATGTAGATGGTGGCGTTGGGGAAGGTGGTCTGGCTGGTCCTCCACATTGTCTGTAACTGTTTGGTGAATGTGGTGGGGTCGTGTTCTGAAAGACAGTTGTTGAGTCCGGCTGATAAGATGACCTGTGTGGTGTTGTGACATGGGGTGAGTTTTTTCAGGATGGTGGCTATGTGATGAAAGTTTGCTCCGGGGTAACTGTCTACTTGGATGTGTGGGTCTGTGAATGAAGGGATCCGGGAGAGGTTGGAGTCACCTATGATGAGTGTCCTCTTCCGGACCTCCAAGTGCCAGTCCTGTATTTTTCTGTGTGTGCGTGGGTGTGTGTGTGGTTCCGGGCGACTCGGGGAGCCATGTGCCGCCACAGAGGCCCTGGTGGAGTGAGAGGTGGATAACTCAGATGTTGGGGTTGTTTTCAGCTTTGCTGTCGTTGCTCCCTTCATCATCATGAAATTGTTATCCACCTCTATGCTGGTGTCTGGCTCACAGGGCTCTGTGGCAAGCAGCTCTGGCTCCCCCTGCTGGCTGTGGTGTGTATCTGTAGGTGGAGAGGATGAAATGGTGTTACTGCAGGGTAAAACTATGTTGCTGTAAGGTGGTGATTGTACTGGGAGGGTGCTGACTGGGTGTGGGGAAGGTGAGGAGGGAGGGGAGGAGGGGGCGACAGGGGGGCAGGCAGAGGACCCAGCCCGTGCATGCCCCGGACGGTCGAGTGTGCCCTGGGGGATTGGGTGGATTTCAACCTTCACCCGCCGTCCGGGGTTGCGTTTCGGCAACGGGGGCTGTGCCACTCCGCCGCGTCCCGATGCCGCCGCCGACCCCCCCAGCGTACAGAGGTCTGTGGAGAGAGGTTGTGTGGAGGTGGAAGGGGGGGAGTGAGGGGAGGTGGTGAGAGGAGCAGGGGAGGGGGGTTGATGAAGGTTAGGTTTAGGGCAGGGGGGAGGTAAGGTGGTAGAGGGAGGAGGGGGGGAGGAGGGGGGAGGGTTAGGGTTAGGGAGAGGGGAACCCCGACGGTTAGGTTTAGGGCAGGGGGAAGGTAAGGTAGTAGAGGGAGGAGGGGGGGAGGAGGGGGGAGGGTTAGGGTTAGGGAGAGGGGAGCCCCGACGGTTAGGTTTAGGGCAGGGGGAAGGTAAGGTAGTAGAGGGAGGAGGGGGGGAGGGAGGGGGAGGGGAACCCCGAAGGTTAGGTTTAGGGCAGGGGGGAGGGAAGGTGGTAGAGGGAGGGAGAGGGGAACCCCGAAGGTTAGGTTTAGGGGAGGGGTTGGGTGAGGCAGTAGGAGGAGAAGGAACGGAGGGAGGAGGGTTAGGGTCAGGTTAGGGTTAGGGTTAGGGTTAGGGTTAGGGTTAGGGTTAGGGTTAGGGTTAGGGTTAGGGGTTAGGGGTTAGGGTTAGGGTTAGGGTTAGGGTTAGGGTTAGGGTTAGGGTTGGGGTTTGGGATCGGGTTAGGGTTAGGGTTAGGGGTTAGGGTTAGGGGAAGGGTTAGGGTTAGGGTTAGGGTTAGGGGAAGGGTTAGGGTTAGGGATAGGGGAAGGGTTAGGGTTAGGGTTAGGGTTAGGGATAGGGGAAGGGTTAAGGTTAGGGTTAGGGGTTAGGGTTAGGGATAGGGGAAGGGTTAGGGATAGGGGAAGGGTTAGGGTTAGGGATAGGAGAAGGGTTAAGGTTAGGGTTAGGGGTTAGGGTTAGGGATAGGGGACCCGATCCAGTGCGCTGGCCATCACAGCTCCCCAGAGAGATCATGCCCTACCTCTCATTGAGGCCGTGGGGATGTCGCGTGCCCAGCCTCATGATCCAGAGGCGTTCGGACCTCCGCCTCTGAGCCACGCTCCATCTGGGGTCGGCCTCAAGGACAGAGACACGGACCGCGTCCCATCCGTGGAGGACATAGTGTCCCACCACCAGCCTCTGAGTCTCCTTCTTTCTCAAAATGTTGTGCCGATGCTGAGTGAACCTCACCAGGATTGTGTTTCCTGTCTCCCCAACATACTTTGCCCCACAGGTAGCACAGGTAATCAGGTAAACACAATTCCTGGTGAGAGGGCTTCCCCGCAGCTGGCAGCGAAAAATTGTGTTTGTCTTTGTATTTTGCAGCCATGTCTGGTGCTTGAAAAATTGTCTGTGACCTCTGGGTGCAGAGGTCAACAGAGATGGCAGTTTAGCCTTCACTAAATAGGATTGGAGATTCCTATTTTTTCGATAGGCTGCGATGATCCTCCTCTCCTGCAGCACCTGTGTGTCTGCCATAAAGGAGGTGAAATGACTCCTAATTACTCTAACCAGCTTCACAGTTGACGGGGAAAATGTAGTGACAAAGGGGAGAATTGGAGAGGTCTGTATTGGCCTTTTCTCCTGAAAAGTTTTAAAACTTTTCCTTAAAAAGGAGCGAGAGTACCCTCTTGTGGCCAGAGCCGAGAATAGCACTCTCGTGGCCTGTTTAAAATCCCCTTTGTCACTACAGATCCTGCGAAATCTCAGGAGCTGAGATTTCACCAGCCCAGCAAAGGTGTGCTTGGGATGGTGGCTGGTTTTAAAGAGCAGAGCGTGAGTGTCTGTCTCTTTAAAGAACACCCTCACATCCAGCCTGCCTGTTTCACTGAACCCCGCTCCCTTGTAGGTGGTGGTGTCCAGGAAGTCCACAGAGGTGTAGCTGGTGGTGGATTTGAGTGTGATCGACCTGTTATGAGTGTTCAGAGTGTGCAAGAATATTTTGAAGTCCTCCTCTGAGTGGGACCAGACACCCCAGATATCATCCAAATACCTGAGGTAGTGGAGGGGCTTCTTTTGGCAGGAGGCCAGGGCTGACGTCTCCCACTCAGCCATGAAAATGTTGGCGTAAGCCGGGGCAAATTTCTTCCCCATGGCTGTGCCTTTAATTTGGAGGAAATAGTCCGAATTGAAAACAAAATCGTTTCTGGTCAAATTAATTTCTAATAGTTGAATTAGCTCTTTGTCTGGTCTCTTTTTGTCTTTGAATTTATAAAATGTATTTTTGACAGCCTGTATGCCCTCCTGTGTGTCAATGTTAGTATACAGGCTGTCAATGTCAATAGTAAATAACATGGCGTTGTGCGGGATTTGAAGGCTCCTGATAATTTCCACGAAATGGTATGTGTCCTTAATGTAACTGTCGTGTTTGATGGACAGGGGGTTCAAGAAAAAATCAATGTATTCTGCCGTGTTGTAGGTGTCACTGCTGCAGTCCGACACAATAGGCCTGCCTGGAGGGATTTCGTGCGGCCTACTCCATTTCGCAGGATCCTTGTGAATTTTAGGGAGCATATAGAACAGCCTGGGCCTGGGTTCAGGTGTGCCCCTAAGGTAAGTCTTTTGTTTAAAATTTATGAATTTTTTAATGTACAGATTGTCGATAATTTTTTCTATTAATTTAATTGTATCTGGATAAATTGGTTTGTCTAATTTGGAATAATATTTTGGATCGTTAAGCTGTCTATACCCCTCCCACAGATACTGTTCCCTGTCCATGATGACCACCACACTGCCCTTATCAGCTGGCTTGATAACAATGTCGTTATTGTTTTTCAGCTCCTCCAGTGCAGCCACCTCCTCAGGGCTGAGGTTTGGCTCATTGTGGCTGAGCCTGAAGTGCTGGTCGAAGTGAGTGACATCAGCCGTGATGAGGGCAGTGAGCTCTGGCGGCAGCGTGCCAGCAGGGGGAGTCCAAGTGGAGGATGGGGTGAATTTAGGGGGATCTGTGTGTTGTTTATTTTGGAAGTGTGAGGCCAATTTTAATTGTCTGTGATATTGTTGTAAATCAAATCTGCTCTGTTCTATAAGATTTTTGTTGCTGCCCTTTGTGGGAATGAAATTTAGTCCCCTGTTAAGCAGGGTCAATTGTGGGGTTGTGGGTTTGAAATGTTTGGCCAAAACTAAAACATTTTTACTCCCCTCCTGTGCGTGCAGGCTTCTGGGGATTTCTAGTTTAGGTGCTGGCCCCAGTGCTGCAGCATGAGACCAGCAGTGTCCTTCGTCCAGTGGATTTTGTCCTCCACTGTTTTAAAGGAGCTGTTGGGGAGTTTGGGGATGTATTTTAGATTTTTCTGAATGTATTCATTCAGGCGGAGGAGGGCATCCATCTCTGAGACAGGCAGGGCCCCCGAATAATTAATTAGAGGCACCCATATCTCCGCCTGAGGAAATTTGTGGGTGGCAGCCCTCACTGCTGCCTGCATTTGTTTCACTGTCGTTTGTTGTATGTTTTGGCCTCTGTTGTTCAGGCCGAAGGACAGGATCACCTTCTCCACCGTGGCGGAGACGATGGTCCTGGAGAGGATGGCCTCAGCGTGTCTGAAAGTGGCCCCTGGGAAGCTGTCGATCTGTAGCCCCTCGATGTCGCAGGGTGGGATTCTGGCGACATTCGAATCCCCCATGATAAGCCACTTCTTGCTCACCCTGAGGTTCCAGTCCTTCATCTTGTTTCGTGTGTTCATGTGTCTGCTCGGTCTGCATGTCGGTGTCTGTAGAGTGCTGTCTGTGTGTGTTTGTTTCTCTGTTTCTCTAATTGTTGGTGTCTGTGGAGTGCTGTCTGTGTGTGTTTGTCTTTCTGTCTCTACAGGAGCCGCTGCTTTTGGCCCCAGACTGAGCTTTTTCTGGACAGCTGACCTCAGTCTGCCCGAAGGTGGCACGAGGGCAGGACTCGGACTGATGTCTTCGTCCAAGCCCTCGAACACACAGGGGTTTGGTGGTCTGTCGACCCTGGCTGGAGTGCGTGTGGCCCTCTGGGCCTTAGGTGAGGTCTCCTGAGGAGCAGGGGGGAGGGGGGTGTCCCCTCCCATCACCGGGGACCAGTCTCCCCGGGCAGGCTCCGTCATGGTGGCCACGGAGGTCACCACAGTCGGGCGCTGAGGGACAATGTCCGCCCTCACGACCATGACGTTGTCCCGAGGAGGGGTCACGGTGAGGGGGACGGGGGGGATGATGAGGGTGGGGGGCACGCACTCTGTTTGAGTCGCTGTTGGTGCAGGTGAGGGTGTTTGTGTGACTGGGGCTGTGAGTGTGGGTGTCTGTGTGTGTGTGGTTGGAAGTGTGGGTGTGTGTGTGGTTGGTAGTGTGGGTGTGTGTGTGGGTGCTTGTGTGAGTGTGGGTGTGTGTGTGTCTGTGGTCTGTGGGACCCCAGCCACTAACAGAGCCTCTGTCTGCTTTAATGTGTCCTCCTCCAGGCGGCGACCCAGGTTTCTGCGGGCCCAGGATGAAGCCACCTCAAAGGGCCTCCGCCAGTGGTGTGCAGACATGTGGGTGAGTTTCCCCACCTCCTGCTCCATGACCCCCTGATAGTGGTCTCTAAGAATCAGGACCGTGGTGAAGGCCCAATTCTTAGCGTTCCCCTCTATCAGTGCCTGCGTGTGAGGAGTGGGGGCCGCTGGCTTGATGTTGTCAGCCAGCGACTGTCCCATTTTGGCGATGGCAGAGGGAGGTTCGTCCGCCGACACGTTTTTCAGGTGGTGGACAGTTTTAATGATCGTGTGTATCACACGCACCTTCCCAACAAAGTCGGGGTCGTCCGACCGTTCCTCCTCGCCACGCTGTTGTTGATTGTTCCTATTCGTGTTGTTGTACGTGTTCCTGTTGCTGTATGTGTTCCTGTTGCTGTATGTGTTCCTGTTGTTGTATGTGTTTCTGTTGTTGTATGTGTTTCTGTGGTTGTATGTATTTCTGTTGTTGTATGTATTTCTGTTGTTGTATGCATTCCTGTTGCTGTTCACGTACTTGTTGTTGTACTGAGTTTTCGTGAACTGCTTGTGTTTATTTGTGTTGTTTGTTCTAGGTCCGTAAGGAGCCCGGGTTTCCAAAAATTGTGGCTTGTAGCCTTGGTCAAAGGTTTGGCGAAAGCCTTCGCCACGCCTGCCACGGGTAACAGAGGCGTAGGAGGGCCTCTGTCCCGGGCCAGAGCGTGAGCGGCCGTACGGGGGAGAGTGACGTCTGCTGCGGCTGTAAGCCCAGGCTCGCACCTCTCCGCGGTGGTCAAGCCGGCCACGGCGGTAGTTCTTAACGGCCTGTTTGAGCACACATTCCCATGTTGCTCGCAGGAGCTGGGGATCGAACCCTCGACTTTCCAGTTGAGAGACGATAACTCTACCCACTGAGCCACAGCCGCCCTCTTCTTAACGGCCTGTTTGAGCACACATTCCCATGTTGCTCGCAGGAGCTGGGGATCGAACCCTCGACTTTCCAGTTGAGAGACGATAACTCTACCCACTGAGCCACAGCCGCCCCTGTTTGAGCACACATTCCCATGTTGCTCGCAGGAGCTGGGGATCGAACCCTCGACTTTCCAGTTGAGAGACGATAAGGGTTAGGGTTAGGGTTAGGGTTAGGGTTAGGGTTAGGGTTAGGGTTAGGGTTAGGGTTGGGGTTTGGGATCGGGTTAGGGTTAGGGTTAGGGGAAGGGTTAGGGTTAGGGTTAGGGATAGGGGAAGGGTTAGGGTTAGGGTTAGGGATAGGGGAAGGGTTAGGGGTTAGGGTTAGGGATAGGGGAAGGGTTAGGGTTAGGGTTAGGGATAGGGGAAGGGTTAAGGTTAGGGTTAGGGGTTAGGGGTTAGGGTTAGGGTTAGGGTTAGGGATAGGGGAAGGGTTAGGGTTAGGGTTAGGGTTAGGGTTAGGGTTTAGGGTTAGGGTTAGGGTTAGGGTTAGGGTTAGGGTTGGGGTTTGGGATCGGGTTAGGGTTAGGGTTAGGGGTTAGGGTTAGGGTTAGGGGTTAGGGTTAGGGTTAGGGATAGGGGAAGGGTTAGGGTTAGGGATAGGGGAAGGGTTAGGGTTAGGGATAGGGGAAGGGTTAGGGTTAGGGTTAGGGATAGGGGAAGGGTTAGGGTTAGGTCTGGGTAAAAGCGCAGCGTCCTCTGGAGGACGCTACGGGGGGCACGGGCTCTCGGGGGGACCAACGGTTTTAATAAGTAATTAAAACTTTGCAATTAAAACCCTCCTTAAAAACCAAAAGGTTTTCATTAAGACCCTCTTAAGACACTCTAAAATTTGGTTTTAATTAAAAAGGTAACCGGACCACCGCGCAGGAGAGGTCGGCGGAGCTCTGTAGCTGGCTAAAACCTACCCCGTCCCAGGGCCTCTGATAAAAACACCAAGGAGCTGAATGACTTTCATTGTCCTAGAAATTAAGAAAGAGAAAATTAAAAGCTAAATAAATAAAATAAATAATTTAAAACAGATAAAATAAAGATCCTATTTATAAGTGCCCTGAACTGAATTAAAAGGCCTGGCGAAAGTTAAGTATAAATGTATCTACAAAATAAAAGAATAAGTGTTAAAATTGATAAAAGGTTAGTTAATAAATGTAAAAAAGTGCATAAATAAAATAAGTGCTTAAATTCACATTAAAACCACACTCATAAAAATACATGGGTTAGTAAAATTGTAGAAACATATATACATCTTTATTTACACTTGTTAAAACATCTTAATGCAGTTCATAAAATAATAGGATCTTTGTTGATTAAGTTAAAGGAGGATAAGAAAGTAAACAAGTATAAGACAAGGAGAGGTCCAATAAAATGTCATAAAACAGGGCAAGGTGTTTTTAAAAAAGGTTTTTGTTATTTGTTAAAAAGTGTTTCGAGGCGCGCCCTCCGCAGGCAGGTTCTACCTCATAAATTAATTTAAAAGATAAATAATCTAATTTAGAAATCAAAAGTCGGCTAAAATAAGATTTTAAAGGGTCCAAAATCTCCTCATAGGGATCTAAAAGTGCTAAAACAAACATACATGCAATAAGTGCTGGATACATTTTAAAATTCAATGAATAGACATAATTAAAAAAAGGGGGGGGGGGGGGGGTTTAAAACATGCATAAGACAATTTAAGGTAAAACATAAATAAATTAAGATCCCATAGAGGAGGAGTGGGCTATAAAATCAATATTTGAAAAATAAAAGCTAAAGATTAAAAGAAGGAGGGTAGCCCGGCCCGCAGAGGGTCGGCCTGTTAAAACCTGTAAGAGAGGCCCCGGGAGGTCAGGGGGTCAGTATTTTCTAAAAACCCACTAAAAGCTATATTAAAAAAGAAGGAAACGGATCCACCCTAATATTTCTCATTAAGACCGGTAGGTTCTATTGTTTTTAAGAGGTGGATCCATTTCCTTTCCGCCGCTCGTCTCTGGACAGTGGTCCAGTCCCTGTTGCTCTCCAGGCCCATGCTCTGCACATTGTGTTGGCCGTGGAGTTTAAAATGTGCATACAAGACAGTGGTGCCATTCCCGCTATTAATATGATAAAAATGCTGTCTAATGCGCGCGGTGATGTCGTTTCTAGTCTCCCCCACATAGAGTCTGTGGCAGGCCTTACATCTTATGGCATATACTGCATTAGTTGTTGTGGGTTTTAAGGCCTGCCACGGGTTGATACCGACTCTGGCATGGGGGTTAAAAATGTGGGGGAGACGGATAAAACCAATGTCCGAGCCTCGAGACGCTTCCCTGTCTTGGTTATTTTTATTAAAATCTGTATGAACCAGAAAGTCTTTCAAGTTTTTGTTCCTGCGATGGGCGGAGATCAGCCGGCAGTCGCCCAGCACGCCACAGCCCTCCCTCGCCCCCTCAAGGGTTAGGGTTAGGGTTAGGGTTAGGGTTAGGGTTAGGGTTAGGGTTAGGGTTAGGGTTTAGGGTTAGGGTTAGGGTTAGGGTTAGGGTTAGGGTTGGGGTTTGGGATCGGGTTAGGGTTAGGGTTAGGGGTTAGGGTTAGGGTTAGGGGTTAGGGTTAGGGTTAGGGATAGGGGAAGGGTTAGGGTTAGGGATAGGGGAAGGGTTAGGGTTAGGGATAGGGGAAGGGTTAGGGTTAGGGTTAGGGATAGGGGAAGGGTTAGGGTTAGGGTTAGGGGAAGGGTTAGGGATAGGGGAAGGGTTAGGGTTAGGGATAGGGGAAGGGTTAGGGTTAGGGATAGGGGAAAGGTTAAGGTTAAGGTTAGGGGACCCGATCCAGTGCGCTGGCCATCACAGCTCCCCAGAGAGATCATGCCCTACCTCTCATTGAGGCCGTGGGGATGTCGCGTGCCCAGCCTCATGATCCAGAGGCGTTCGGACCTCCGCCTCTGAGCCACGCTCCATCTGGGGTCGGCCTCAAGGACAGAGACACGGACCGCGTCCCATCCGTGGAGGACATAGTGTCCCACCACCAGCCTCTGAGTCTCCTTCTTCCTCAAAATGTTGTGCCGATGCTGAGTGAACCTCACCAGGATTGTGTTTCCTGTCTCCCCAACATACTTTGCCCCACAGGTAGCACAGGTAATCAGGTAAACACAATTCCTGGTGAGAGGGCTTCCCCGCAGCTGGCAGCGAAAAATTGTGTTTGTCTGTGTATTATGCAGCCATGTCTGGTGCTTAAAAAATTGTCCGTGACCTCTGGGTGCAGAGGTCAACAGAGACGGCAGTTTTGCCTTCACTAGATAGGACTGGAGGTTCCTATTCTTTCTGTAGGCTGCAATGATCCTCCTCTCCTGCAGCCCCTGTGTGTCTGCCATAAAGGAGGTGAAATGACCCCTAATTACCCTCACAAGCTTCACGGTCGATGGTGAAAATGTAGTGACAAAGGGGAGGATTGGAGAGGTCTGTTCAGGCCTTTTCTCCAGAAAAGTCTTGAGACTTTTCCTTAAAAAGGAGCGAGGGTACCCTCTAGTGGCCAGAGCTGAGAACAGCGTTTTTGTGGCCTGCTTAAAATCCCCTTTGTCACTACAAATCCTATGAAACCTCAGGAGCTGAGATTTCACCAGCCCAGCAAAGGTGTGCTTGGGATGGTGGCTGGTTCTAAAGAGCAGAGCGTGAGTGTCTGTCTCCTTAAAAAATACCCTCACATCCAGCCTGCCTGTTTCACTGAACCCCGCTCCCTTGTAGGTGGTGGTGTCCAGGAAGTCGACCGAGGTGTAGCTGGTGGTGGATTTGAGGGTGATGGACTGGTTGTGGGTGTTCAGGGTCTGTAAAAATATTTTGAACTCCTCCTCAGAGTGGGACCAGACACCCCAGATATCATCAAGATACCTGAGGTAGTGGAGGGGTTTCTTTTGGCAGGAGGCCAGGGCTGATGTCTCCCACTCAGCCATGAAAATGTTGGCGTACGCCGGGGCAAATTTCTTTCCCATGGCTGTGCCTTTAATTTGGAGGAAATAGTCCGAATTGAAAACAAAATCATTTCTGGTCAAATTAATTTCTAATAGTTGAATTAGTTCTTTGTCTGGTCTCTTTTTGTCTTTGAATTTATAAAATGTATTTTTGACCGCCTGTATGCCCTCCTGTGTGTCAATGTTAGTATACAGGCTGTCAATGTCAATAGTAAATAACATGGCGTCATGTGGGATGTGGAGGCTCCTAATAATTTCAACGAAATGGTATGTGTCCTTAATGTAACTGTTGTGTTTGATGGACAGGGGGTTCAAGAAGAAATCGATGTATTCCGCTGTGTTGTAGGTGTCACTGCTGCAGTCCGACACAATTGGCCTGCCTGGAGGGATTTCGTGCGGCCTACTCCATTTCGCAGGATCCTTGTGAATTTTAGGGAGCATATAGAACAGCCTGGGCCTGGGTTCAGGTGTGCCCATAAGGTAAGTCTTTTGTTTGAAATTTATGAATTTTTTAATGTACAGGTTTTCTATAATTTTTTGTATTAATTTAATTGTGTCCGGAAAAATTGGTTTCACTAATTTAGAATAATATTTTGGATCGTTAAGCTGTCTATACCCCTCCCACAGATACTGTTCCCTGTCCATAATAACCACTACACTGCCCTTATCAGCCGGCTTGATAACAATATTTTTATTGTTTTTCAGCTCCTCTAGTGCAGCCACCTCCTCAGGGCTGAGGTTTGGCTCATTATGGCTGAGCCTGAAGTGCTGGTCGAAGTGAGTGACATCAGCCGTGATGAGGGCAGTGAGCTCTGGCGGTAGTGTGCCAGCAGGGGGAGTCCATGTGGAGGATGGGGTAAATTTAGGGGGCTCTGTTTGTTGTTTATTTTGGAAGTGTGAGGCCAATTTTAATTGTCTGTGGTATTGCTGTAAGTCAAATCTGCTCTGTTCTATGAGATTTTTGTTGCTGCCCTTAGTGGGAATAAAATTTAGGCCCCTGTTAAGCAGGGTCAATTGTGGGGTTGTGGGTTCGAATTTTTTGGCCAGAACTAAAACATTTTTAGTCCCCTCCTGTGCGTGCAGGCTTCTGGGGATTTCTAGTTTAGGTGCTGGCCCCAGTGCTGCAGCATGAGACCAGCAGTGTCCTTCGTCCAGTGGATTTTGTCCTCCACTGTCTTAAAGGAGCTGTTGGGGAGTTTGGGGATGTACTTTTGATTTTTTTGTATGTATTCGTTCAGGCGGAGGAGGGCATCCATCTCTGAGACGGGCAGGGCCCCCGAATAATTAATTAGAGGCACCCATATCTCCGCCTGAGGAAATTTGTGGGTGGCAGCCCTCACTGCCGCCTGCATTTGTTTCACTGTCGTTTGTTGTATGTTTTGGCCTCTGTTGTTCAGGCCGAAGGACAGGATCACCTTCTCCACCGTGGCGGAGACGATGGTCCTGGAGAGGATGGCCTCAGCGTGTCTGAAAGTGGCCCCTGGGAAGCTGTCGATCTGCAGCCCCTCGATGTCGCAGGGTGGGATTCTGGCGACATTCGAGTCCCCCATGATAAGCCACTTCTTGCTCACCCTGAGGTTCCAGTCCTTCATTTTGTTTCGTGTGTTCATGTGTCTGCTCGGTCTGCATGTCGGTGTCTGTAGAGTGCTGTCTGTGTGTGTTTGTTTCTCTGTTTCTCTAATTGTTGGTGTCTGTGGAGTGCTGTCTGTGTGTGTTTGTTTTTCTGTCTCTACAGGAGCCGCTGCTTTTGGCCCCAGACTGAGCTTTTTCTGGACAGCTGACCTCAGTCTGCCCGAAGGTGGCACGAGGGCAGGACTCGGACTGATGTCTTCGTCCAAGCCCTCGAACACACAGGGGTTTGGTGGTCTGTCGACCCTGGCTGGAGTGCGTGTGGCCCTCTGGGCCTTAGGTGAGGTCTCCTGAGGAGCAGGGGGGAGGGGGGTGTCCTCTCCCATCACCGGGGACCAGTCTCCCCGGGCAGGCTCCGTCATGGTGGCCACGGAGGTCACCATAGTCGGGCGCTGAGGGACAATGTCCGCCCTCACGACCATGACGTTGTCCCGAGGAGGGGTCACGGTGAGGGGGACGGGGGGGATGATGAGGGTGGGGGGCACGCACTCTGTTTGAGTCGCTGTTGGTGCAGGTGAGGGTGTTTGTGTGACTGGAGCTGTGAGTGTGGGTGTGTGTGTGGTTGGAAGTGTGGGTGTGTGTGTGGTTGCTTGTGTGAGTGTGGGTGTGTGTGTGGTTGGTAGTGTGGGTGTGTGTGTGGGTGCTTGTGTGAGTGTGGGTGTGTGTGTGTCCGTGGTCTGTGGGACCCCAGCCACTAACAGAGCCTCTGTCTGCTTTAATGTGTCCTCCTCCAGGCGGCGACCCAGGTTTCTGCGTGCCCAGGATGAAGCCACCTCAAAGGGCCTCCGCCAGTGGTGTGCAGACATGTGGGTGAGTTTCCCCACCTCCTGCTCCATGACCCCCTGATAGTGGTCTCTAAGAATCAGGACCGTGGTGAAGGCCCAATTCTTAGCGTTCCCCTCTATCAGTGCCTGCGTGTGAGGAGCGGGGGCCGCTGGCTTGATGTTATCAGCCAGCGACTGTCCCATTTTGGCGATGGCAGAGGGAGGTTCGTCCGCCGACACGTTTTTCAGGTGGTGGACAGTTTTGATGATGGTGTGTATCACACGCACCTTCCCAACAAAGTCGGGGTCGTCCGACCGTTCCTCCTCGCCACGCTGTTGTTGATTGTTCCTATTCGTGTTGTTGTACGTGTTCCTGTTGTTGTACGTGTTCCTGTTGTTGTACGTGTTTCTGTTGTTGTATGTGTTTCTGTTGTCGTACGTGTTCCTGTTGTTGTACATGTTTCTGTTGTTGTACGTGTTTCTGTTGTTGTATGTATTTCTGTTGCTGTTCACGTACTTGTTGTTGTACTGTGTTCTCGTGAACTGCTTGTGTTTATTTGTGTTGTTTGTTCTAGGTCCGTAAGGAGCCCGGGTTTCCAAAAATTGTGGCTTGTAGCCTTGGTCAAAGGTTTGGCGAAAGCCTTCGCCACGCCTGCCACGGGTAACAGAGGCGTAGGAGGGCCTCTGTCCCGGGCCAGAGCGTGAGCGGCCGTACGGGGGAGAGTGACGTCTGCTGCGGCTGTAAGCCCAGGCTCGCACCTCTCCGCGGTGGTCAAGCCGGCCACGGCGGTAGCGAACCTCGGTCCAGCCAGCGTCCTCACTATATCCCCTCATGTTTTAACAGGTAAGTGTTAGGTTAAATCTATATATTTTTGTTTTTTTTGGTCTTTTTTTGTTTTTTTTGAAAATAAAATGAAAATAAAATAAAACCACACTTTGGGTTGTAAAATAAAAGAAGTGTGAAAAAGATAAACTAAATAACAGGCTTTGTTGCAACGTTTCGACCCTAATCTGGGTCTTCTTCAGGCAGCCTGTTTAAAACAAAACAAAATAAAAGCTATTTCTCCTATATTCTCTAACTGACGTGTGTGTGTGTCTGCTCCTAGTGAGACGTCTGCTCTGGTCGAAGGGCGAAGAGAGAGTGAGGAGAGACGTGTGTATCTCCCCTCAGCACCTCTGCTCAGGCCCCTCCCTCGCAGACACACAGTCAGAGAGTCCTGCTCTGCATCCTTCGAATTTGAATTTGAATATCAGCCAATGGGAGAGCAGGATTTTTAATAATTGTTTTTTGTGGTTATATTTATTATATTTTATTAAAATTGTAGTTGTAAATAATTTTTGACTATGTGTTGTTTGTTTTGATGTGCTTTTTTCAAATTTTGGTGTTTGTATTCGATGAGTTTATGTAGTTTTTATAGATGGACGTGAGTATTTTGTTATTTAGGGTGTAAATTAACATTTATTTTTCAGGTAAAGGTAAGTATTGTTAATAGGGTGTATATTTATGTTAATAATGTTTATTTTCCAGGTATGGTAAGTATTGTTTTATTATTTATTGTTATTTAGATTAGGTGGAAATTTGAGGGTCAGGCAGGTCTCGTACGTGAGAGCTGGAGGCACGGGCGTGTTAGGGTTGGGGTTTGGGATCGGGTTAGGGTTAGGGTTAGGGGAAGGGTTAGGGTTAGGGTTAGGGATAGGGGAAGGGTTAGGGTTAGGGTTAGGGATAGGGGAAGGGTTAGGGGTTAGGGTTAGGGATAGGGGAAGGGTTAGGGTTAGGGTTAGGGATAGGGGAAGGGTTAAGGTTAGGGTTAGGGGTTAGGGGTTAGGGTTAGGGTTAGGGTTAGGGATAGGGGAAGGGTTAGGGTTAGGGATAGGGGAAGGGTTAGGGTTAGGGTTAGGGATAGGGGAAGGGTTAGGGTTAGGGTTAGGGGAAGGGTTAGGGATAGGGGAAGGGTTAGGGTTAGGGATAGGGGAAGGGTTAGGGTTAGGGATAGGGGAAAGGTTAAGGTTAAGGTTAGGGGACCCGATCCAGTGCGCTGGCCATCACAGCTCCCCAGAGAGATCATGCCCTACCTCTCATTGAGGCCGTGGGGATGTCGCGTGCCCAGCCTCATGATCCAGAGGCGTTCGGACCTCCGCCTCTGAGCCACGCTCCATCTGGGGTCGGCCTCAAGGACAGAGACACGGACCGCGTCCCATCCGTGGAGGACATAGTGTCCCACCACCAGCCTCTGAGTCTCCTTCTTCCTCAAAATGTTGTGCCGATGCTGAGTGAACCTCACCAGGATTGTGTTTCCTGTCTCCCCAACATACTTTGCCCCACAGGTAGCACAGGTAATCAGGTAAACACAATTCCTGGTGAGAGGGCTTCCCCGCAGCTGGCAGCGAAAAATTGTGTTTGTCTGTGTATTATGCAGCCATGTCTGGTGCTTAAAAAATTGTCCGTGACCTCTGGGTGCAGAGGTCAACAGAGACGGCAGTTTTGCCTTCACTAGATAGGACTGGAGGTTCCTATTCTTTCTGTAGGCTGCAATGATCCTCCTCTCCTGCAGCCCCTGTGTGTCTGCCATAAAGGAGGTGAAATGACCCCTAATTACCCTCACAAGCTTCACGGTCGATGGTGAAAATGTAGTGACAAAGGGGAGGATTGGAGAGGTCTGTTCAGGCCTTTTCTCCAGAAAAGTCTTGAGACTTTTCCTTAAAAAGGAGCGAGGGTACCCTCTAGTGGCCAGAGCTGAGAACAGCGTTTTTGTGGCCTGCTTAAAATCCCCTTTGTCACTACAAATCCTATGAAACCTCAGGAGCTGAGATTTCACCAGCCCAGCAAAGGTGTGCTTGGGATGGTGGCTGGTTCTAAAGAGCAGAGCGTGAGTGTCTGTCTCCTTAAAAAATACCCTCACATCCAGCCTGCCTGTTTCACTGAACCCCGCTCCCTTGTAGGTGGTGGTGTCCAGGAAGTCGACCGAGGTGTAGCTGGTGGTGGATTTGAGGGTGATGGACTGGTTGTGGGTGTTCAGGGTCTGTAAAAATATTTTGAACTCCTCCTCAGAGTGGGACCAGACACCCCAGATATCATCAAGATACCTGAGGTAGTGGAGGGGTTTCTTTTGGCAGGAGGCCAGGGCTGATGTCTCCCACTCAGCCATGAAAATGTTGGCGTACGCCGGGGCAAATTTCTTTCCCATGGCTGTGCCTTTAATTTGGAGGAAATAGTCCGAATTGAAAACAAAATCATTTCTGGTCAAATTAATTTCTAATAGTTGAATTAGTTCTTTGTCTGGTCTCTTTTTGTCTTTGAATTTATAAAATGTATTTTTGACCGCCTGTATGCCCTCCTGTGTGTCAATGTTAGTATACAGGCTGTCAATGTCAATAGTAAATAACATGGCGTCATGTGGGATGTGGAGGCTCCTAATAATTTCAACGAAATGGTATGTGTCCTTAATGTAACTGTTGTGTTTGATGGACAGGGGGTTCAAGAAGAAATCGATGTATTCCGCTGTGTTGTAGGTGTCACTGCTGCAGTCCGACACAATTGGCCTGCCTGGAGGGATTTCGTGCGGCCTACTCCATTTCGCAGGATCCTTGTGAATTTTAGGGAGCATATAGAACAGCCTGGGCCTGGGTTCAGGTGTGCCCATAAGGTAAGTCTTTTGTTTGAAATTTATGAATTTTTTAATGTACAGGTTTTCTATAATTTTTTGTATTAATTTAATTGTGTCCGGAAAAATTGGTTTCACTAATTTAGAATAATATTTTGGATCGTTAAGCTGTCTATACCCCTCCCACAGATACTGTTCCCTGTCCATAATAACCACTACACTGCCCTTATCAGCCGGCTTGATAACAATATTTTTATTGTTTTTCAGCTCCTCTAGTGCAGCCACCTCCTCAGGGCTGAGGTTTGGCTCATTATGGCTGAGCCTGAAGTGCTGGTCGAAGTGAGTGACATCAGCCGTGATGAGGGCAGTGAGCTCTGGCGGTAGTGTGCCAGCAGGGGGAGTCCATGTGGAGGATGGGGTAAATTTAGGGGGCTCTGTTTGTTGTTTATTTTGGAAGTGTGAGGCCAATTTTAATTGTCTGTGGTATTGCTGTAAGTCAAATCTGCTCTGTTCTATGAGATTTTTGTTGCTGCCCTTAGTGGGAATAAAATTTAGGCCCCTGTTAAGCAGGGTCAATTGTGGGGTTGTGGGTTCGAATTTTTTGGCCAGAACTAAAACATTTTTAGTCCCCTCCTGTGCGTGCAGGCTTCTGGGGATTTCTAGTTTAGGTGCTGGCCCCAGTGCTGCAGCATGAGACCAGCAGTGTCCTTCGTCCAGTGGATTTTGTCCTCCACTGTCTTAAAGGAGCTGTTGGGGAGTTTGGGGATGTACTTTTGATTTTTTTGTATGTATTCGTTCAGGCGGAGGAGGGCATCCATCTCTGAGACGGGCAGGGCCCCCGAATAATTAATTAGAGGCACCCATATCTCCGCCTGAGGAAATTTGTGGGTGGCAGCCCTCACTGCCGCCTGCATTTGTTTCACTGTCGTTTGTTGTATGTTTTGGCCTCTGTTGTTCAGGCCGAAGGACAGGATCACCTTCTCCACCGTGGCGGAGACGATGGTCCTGGAGAGGATGGCCTCAGCGTGTCTGAAAGTGGCCCCTGGGAAGCTGTCGATCTGCAGCCCCTCGATGTCGCAGGGTGGGATTCTGGCGACATTCGAGTCCCCCATGATAAGCCACTTCTTGCTCACCCTGAGGTTCCAGTCCTTCATTTTGTTTCGTGTGTTCATGTGTCTGCTCGGTCTGCATGTCGGTGTCTGTAGAGTGCTGTCTGTGTGTGTTTGTTTCTCTGTTTCTCTAATTGTTGGTGTCTGTGGAGTGCTGTCTGTGTGTGTTTGTTTTTCTGTCTCTACAGGAGCCGCTGCTTTTGGCCCCAGACTGAGCTTTTTCTGGACAGCTGACCTCAGTCTGCCCGAAGGTGGCACGAGGGCAGGACTCGGACTGATGTCTTCGTCCAAGCCCTCGAACACACAGGGGTTTGGTGGTCTGTCGACCCTGGCTGGAGTGCGTGTGGCCCTCTGGGCCTTAGGTGAGGTCTCCTGAGGAGCAGGGGGGAGGGGGGTGTCCTCTCCCATCACCGGGGACCAGTCTCCCCGGGCAGGCTCCGTCATGGTGGCCACGGAGGTCACCATAGTCGGGCGCTGAGGGACAATGTCCGCCCTCACGACCATGACGTTGTCCCGAGGAGGGGTCACGGTGAGGGGGACGGGGGGGATGATGAGGGTGGGGGGCACGCACTCTGTTTGAGTCGCTGTTGGTGCAGGTGAGGGTGTTTGTGTGACTGGAGCTGTGAGTGTGGGTGTCTGTGTGTGTGTGGTTGGTAGTGTGGGTGTGTGTGTGGGTGCTTGTGTGAGTGTGGGTGTGTGTATGGGTGCTTGTGTGAGTGTGGGTGTGTGTGTGTCTGTGGTCTGTGGGACCCCAGCCACTAACAGAGCCTCTGTCTGCTTTAATGTGTCCTCCTCCAGGCGGCGACCCAGGTTTCTGCGGGCCCAGGATGAAGCCACCTCAAAGGGCCTCCGCCAGTGGTGTGCAGACATGTGGGTGAGTTTCCCCACCTCCTGCTCCATGACCCCCTGATAGTGGTCTCTAAGAATCAGGACCGTGGTGAAGGCCCAATTCTTAGCGTTCCCCTCTATCAGTGCCTGCGTGTGAGGAGTGGGGGCCGCTGGCTTGATGTTGTCAGCCAGCGACTGTCCCATTTTGGCGATGGCAGAGGGAGGTTCGTCCGCTGACACGTTTTTCAGGTGGTGGACAGTTTTGATGATGGTGTGTATCACACGCACCTTCCCAACAAAGTCGGGGTCGTCCGACCGTTCCTCCTCGCCACGCTGTTGTTGATTGTTCCTATTCGTGTTGTTGTACGTGTTCCTGTTGTTGTACGTGTTCCTGTTGTTGTACGTGTTTCTGTTGTTGTATGTGTTTCTGTTGTCGTACGTGTTCCTGTTGTTGTACATGTTTCTGTTGTTGTACGTGTTTCTGTTGTTGTATGTATTTCTGTTGCTGTTCACGTACTTGTTGTTGTACTGTGTTCTCGTGAACTGCTTGTGTTTATTTGTGTTGTTTGTTCTAGGTCCGTAAGGAGCCCGGGTTTCCAAAAATTGTGGCTTGTAGCCTTGGTCAAAGGTTTGGCGAAAGCCTTCGCCACGCCTGCCACGGGTAACAGAGGCGTAGGAGGGCCTCTGTCCCGGGCCAGAGCGTGAGCGGCCGTACGGGGGAGAGTGACGTCTGCTGCGGCTGTAAGCCCAGGCTCGCACCTCTCCGCGGTGGTCAAGCCGGCCACGGCGGTAGCGAACCTCGGTCCAGCCAGCGTCCTCAGGGTTAGGGTTAGGGTTAGGGTTAGGGTTAGGGTTAGGGTTGGGGTTGGGGTTAGGGTTAGGGTTAGGGTTAGGGTTAGGGTTAGGGTTAGGGTTAGGGTTAGGGTTAGGGGTTAGGGTTAGGGTTAGGGTTAGGGTTAGGGTTAGGGTTAGGGTTAGGTTAGGGTTAGGGGTTAGGGTTAGGGTTAGGGTTAGGGTTAGGGTTAGGGTTAGGGTTAGGGTTAGGGTTGGGGTTTGGGATCGGGTTAGGGTTAGGGTTAGGGTTAGGGGTTAAGGGTTAGGGTTAGGGTTAGGGATAGGGGAAGGGTTAGGGTTAGGGATAGGGGAAGGGTTAGGGTTAGGGTTAGGGGAAGGGTTAGGGTTAGGGTTAGGGTTAGGGTTAGGGTTAGGGTTAGGGTTAGGGTTAGGGTTAGGGTTAGGGTTAGGGTTAGGGTTAGGGTTAGGGATAGGGGAAGGGTTAGGGTTAGGGTTAGGGATAGGGGAAGGGTTAGGGTTAGGGTTAGGGATAGGGGAAGGGTTAGGGTTAGGGTTAGGGATAGGGGAAGGGTTAGGGTTAGGGATAGGGGAAGGGGATAGGGGACCCGATCCAGTGCGCTGGCCATCACAGCTCCCCAGAGAGACCATGCCCTACCTCTCATTGAGGCCTTGTGGGTGTCTCGTGCCCAGCCTCATGATCCAGAGGCGTTCAGACCTCCGCCTCTGGGCCACGCTCCATCTGGGGTTGGCCTCGAGAACAGAGACTCGGACAGAGTCCCACCCGTGGAGGACATAGTGTCCCACCACCAGCCTCTGAGTCTCCTTTTTCCTCAAAATATTATGTCTGTGCTGAGTGAACCTCACCAGGATTGTGTTTCCTGTCTCCCCAACATACTTTGCCCCACAGGTGGCACAGGTAACCAGGTAAACACAATTCCTGGTGAGAGGGCTTCCCCGCAGCTGACACTGAAAAATTGTTTTGGTTTGGGAGTTTTGCAGCCATGTTTGGTGCTTAAAAAATTGCCCGTGACCTCTGGGTGCAGAGGTCAACAAAGGCGACAGTTTTGCCTTCACTAGATAGGACTGGAGGTTCCTATTCTTTCTGTAGGCTGCAATGATCCTCCTCTCCTGCAGCACCTGTGTGTCTGCCATAAAGGAGGTAAAATGACTCCTAACTACCCTCACAAGTCTCACAGTTGACGGGGAAAATGTAGTGACAAAGGGGAGGATTGGAGAGGTCTGTGTTGGCCTTTTCTCCAGAAAAGTCTTGAGACTTTTCCTTAAAAAGGAGCGAGGGTACCCTCTAGTGGCCAGAGCTGAGAACAGCGTTTTTGTGGCCTGCTTAAAATCCCCTTTGTCACTACAAATCCTATGAAACCTCAGGAGCTGAGATTTCACCAGCCCAGCAAAGGTGTGCTTGGGATGGTGGCTGGTTCTAAAGAGCAGAGCGTGAGTGTCTGTCTCCTTAAAAAATACCCTCACATCCAGCCTGCCTGTTTCACTGAACCCCGCTCCCTTGTAGGTGGTGGTGTCCAGGAAGTCGACCGAGGTGTAGCTGGTGGTGGATTTGAGGGTGATGGACCTGTTGTGGGTGTTCAGGGTCTGTAAAAAGATTTTGAACTCCTCCTCAGAGTGGGACCAGACACCCCAGATATCATCAAGATACCTGAGGTAGTGGAGGGGTTTCTTTTGGCAGGAGGCCAGGGCTGATGTCTCCCACCCAGCCATGAAAATGTTGGCGTAAGCCGGGGCAAATTTCTTCCCCATGGCTGTGCCTTTGATTTGGAGGAAATACTCTGAATTAAAAACAAAATCATTCCGGGTCAAATTAATTTCTAACAATTGAATTAGTTCCTTATCTGGTCTCTTTTTGTCCTTAAATTTGTAAAACGTGTTTTTGACAGCCTGTATGCCCTCCTGTGTGTCAATGTTAGTATACAGGCTGTCAATGTCAATAGTAAATAGCATGGCGTTTTGCGGGATTTGAAGGCTCCTAATAATGTCCACGAAATGATATGTGTCCTTAATGTAGCTGTCATGTTTGATCGACAGGGGGTTCAGGAAGAAGTCAATATACTCCGCCGTGTTGTATGTGTCACTGCTGCAGTCCGACACAATAGGCCTGCCTGGAGGGATTTCGTGCGGCCTACTCCATTTCGCAGGATCCTTGTGAATTTTAGGGAGCATATAGAACAGCCTGGGCCTGGGTTCAGGTGTGCCCATAAGGTAAGTCTTTTGTTTGAAGTTAATAAATTTTTTAATGTAAAGATTGTCTATAATTTTTTCTATTAATTTAATTGTGTCCGGATAAATAGGTTTCTCTAATTTAGAATAATATTTTTTATCGTTAAGCTGTCTATACCCCTCCCACAGATACTGTTCCCTGTCCATAATGACCACCACACTGCCCTTATCAGCTGGCTTGATAACAATATTTTTGTTATTTTTCAGCTCCTCCAGAGCAGCCACCTCCTCAGGGCTGAGGTTTGGCTCATTGTGGCTGAGTCTGAAGTGCTGATCAAAATGACTGACATCAGCTGTGATGAGGGCAGTGAGCTCTGGCGGTAGTGTGCCAGCAGGGGGCGTCCATGTGGAGGATGGGGTGAATTTAGGGGGCTCTGTTTGTTGTTTATGTTGGAAGTGTGAAGCTAATTTTAATTGTCTGTGATATTGCTGTAAGTCAAATCTACTTTTTTCTATGAGGTTCTTATTGCTGCCCTTTGTGGGAATAAAATTTAGTCCCCTGTTAAGCAGGGTCAATTGTGGGGTTGTGGGTTCGAATTTTTTGGCCAGAACTAAAACATTTTTAGTCCCCTCCTGTGCGTGCAGGCTTCTGGGGATTTCTAGTTTAAGTGCTGGCCCCAATGCTGCAGCATGAGACCAGCAGTGTCCTTCGTCCAGTGGATTTTGTCCTCCACTGTTTTAAAGGAGCTGTTGGGGAGTTTGGGGATGTGTCTCTGATTTTTCTGGATGTACTCATTCAGGCGGAGGAGGGCATCCATCTCCGAGACAGGCAGGGCCCCAGAATAATTAATTAAGGGCACCCAAATCTCCGCCTGAGGAAATTTGTTGGTGGCAGCCCTCACTGCCGCCTGCATCTGTTTAATTGTTGTCTGCTGAATGTTTTGGCCTCTATTGTTTAGGCCGAAGGACAGGATCACCTTCTCCACCGTGGCGGAGACGATGGTCCTGGAGAGGATGGCCTCAGCGTGTCTGAAGGTGGCCCCTGGGAAGCTGTCGATCTGCAGCCCCTCGATGTCGCAGGGTGGGATCCTGGCGACGTTCGAGTCTCCCATGATAAGCCACTTTTTCGTCACACTGAGGTTCCAGTCCTTCATTTTGTTTCTTGTGTTTATGTGTCTGCTTGGTCTACATGTCGGTGTCTGTGGAGTGCTGTCTGTGTGTGTTTGTGTTTGTGTTTTTTTAGGTGGTGCTGTTTGTTCAGGAGCCGCTGCTTTTGGCCCCAAACTCAGCTTTTTCTGGACAGCTGACCTCAGTCTGCCCGAAGGTGGCACGAGGGCAGGACTCGGACTGATGTCTTCGTCCAAGCCCTCGAACACACAGGGGTTTGGTGGTCTGTCGACCCTGGCTGGAGTGCGTGTGGCCCTCTGGGCCTTAGGTGAGGTCTCCTGAGGAGCAGGGGGGAGGGGGGTGTCCTCTCCCATCACCGGGGACCAGTCTCCCCGGGCAGGCTCCGTCATGGTGGCCACGGAGGTCACCATAGTCGGGCGCTGAGGGACAATGTCCGCCCTCACGACCATGACGTTGTCCCGAGGAGGGGTCACGGTGAGGGGGACGGGGGGGATGATGAGGGTGGGGGGCACGCACTCTGTTTGAGTCGCCATTGGTGCAGGTGAGGGTGTTTGTGTGACTGGAGCTGTGAGTGTGGGTGTCTGTGTGTGTGTGGTTGGAAGTGTGGGTGTGTGTGTGGTTGGTAGTGTGGGTGTGTGTGTGGGTGCTTGTGTGAGTGTGGGTGTGTGTGTGTCTGTGGTCTGTGGGACCCCAGCCACTAACAGAGCCTCTGTCTGCTTCAATGTGTCCTCCTCCAGGCGGCGACCCAGGTTTCTGCGGGCCCAGGATGAAGCCACCTCAAAGGGCCTCCGCCAGTGGTGTGCAGACATGTGGGTGAGTTTCCCCACCTCCTGCTCCATGACCCCCTGATAGTGGTCTCTAAGAATCAGGACCGTGGTGAAGGCCCAATTCTTAGCGTTCCCCTCTATCAGTGCCTGCGTGTGAGGAGTGGGGGCCGCTGGCTTGATGTTGTCAGCCAGCGACTGTCCCATTTTGGCGATGGCAGAGGGAGGTTCGTCCGCCGACACGTTTTTCAGGTGGTGGACAGTTTTAATGATGGTGTGTATCACACGCACCTTCCCAACAAAGTCGGGGTCGTCCGACCGTTCCTCCTCGCCACGCTGTTGTTGATTGTTCCTATTCGTGTTGTTGTACGTGTTCCTGTTGTTGTATGTGTTCCTGTTGCTGTATGTGTTCCTGTTGTCGTACGTGTTCCTGTTGTTGTATGTGTTTCTGTTGTTGTATGTGTTTCTGTTGTTGTACGTGTTTCTGTTGTTGTATGCATTTCTGTTGCTGTTCACGTACTTGTTGTTGTACTGTGTCTTCGTGAACTGCTTGTGTTTATTTGTGTTGTTTGTTCTAGGTCCGTAAGGAGCCCGGTTTTCCAAAAATTGTGGCTTGTAGCCTTGGTTAAAGGTTTGGCGAAAGCCTTCGCCACGCCTGCCACGGGTAACAGAGGCGTAGGAGGGCCCCTGTCCCGGGCCAGAGCGTGAGCGGCCGTACGGGGGAGAGTGACGTCTGCTGCGGCTGTAAGCCCAGGCTCGCACCTCTCCGCGGTGGTCAAGCCGGCCACGGCGGTAGCGAACCTCGGTCCAGCCAGCGTCCTCACTGTATCCCCTCATGTTTTAACAGGTAAGTGTTAGGTTAAATCTATATATTTTTGTTTTTTTTGGTCTTTTTTGTTTTTTTTGAAAATAAAATGAAAATAAAATAAAACCACAATTTGGGTTGTAAAATAAAAGAGTTGTGGAAAAGATAAACTAAATAACAGGCTTGTTGCAACGTTTAGGGTTAGGGTTAGGGTTAGGGTTAGGGTTAGGGTTAGGGTTAGGGTTAGGGTTTAGGGTTAGGGTTAGGGTTAGGGTTAGGGTTAGGGTTAGGGTTAGGGTTAGGGGTTAGGGTTAGGGTTAGGGTTAGGGTTAGGGTTAGGGTTAGGGTTAGGGGAAAGAATGGGCAAGAGGTTTGAACCACCAGGTGGCTCCCGCACTTGCAAATGCACGGTCCATGAACCCACCTAGGTTACCCTGCAACCCCATTGTCCATCGAGGTCCCATTTGTGACCGCGTTTCCACTTCCGAGGTCCGTTTTTGAACTCTCTGTGGGATTGGGTGAGCGTGTGTTTGTGTTGACCTCTATTTTGAGGTCCTGTGTGAGGTGGAGACCTCTATTTTGAGGTCCTGTGTGAGGTGGAGACCTCTATTTTGAGGTTATGTGTGAGGTGGAGGCCTCTATTTTGAGGACCTATGTGAGGTGGAGACCTCTATTTTGAGGTCATGTGTGAGGTGGAGACCTCTATTTTGAGGTTATGTGTGAGGTGGAGGCCTCTGTTTTGAGGTTATGTGTGAGGTGGAGACCTCTATTTTGAGGTCATGTGTGAGGTGGAGACCTCTATTTTGAGGATCTATGTGAGGTGGAGACCTCTATTTTGAGGTTATGTATGAGGTGGAGGCCTCTATTTTGAGGTTATGTGTGAGGTGGAGGCCTCTATTTTGAGGATCTATGTGAGGTGGAGACCTCTATTTTGAGGTTATGTGTGAGGTGGAGGCCTCTATTTTGAGGACCTATGTGAGGTAGGAGACCTCTATTTTGAGGTTATGTGTGAGGTGGAGGCCTCTATTTTGAGGACCTATGTGAGATGGAGACCTCTATTTTGAGGTTATGTGTGAGGTGGAGGCCTCTATTTTGAGGACCTATGTGAGGTGGAGGCCTCTATTTTGAGGACCTATGTGAGGTAGGAGACCTCTATTTTGAGGTTATGTGTGAGGTGGAGGCCTCTATTTTGAGGACCTATGTGAGGCGGAGACCTCTATTTTGAGGTTATGTGTGAGATGGAGACCTCTATTTTGAGGTTATGTATGAGGTGGAGGCCTCTATTTTGAGGACCTATGTGAGGTGGAGGCCTCTATTTTGAGGACCTATGTGAGGTGGAGACCTCTATTTTGAGGTTATGTGTGAGGTGGAGGCCTCTATTTTGAGGACCTATGTGAGGTGGAGACCTCTATTTTGAGGTTATGTGTGAGGTGGAGGCCTCTATTTTGAGGACCTATGTGAGGTGGAGACCTCTATTTTGAGGTTATGTGTGAGGTGGAGGCCTCTATTTTGAGGACCTATGTGAGGTGGAGACCTCTATTTTGAGGTCACGTGTGAGGCGGAGACCTCTATTTTGAGGTTATGTGTGAGGTGGAGACCTCTATTTTGAGGTTATGTGTGAGGTGGAGGCCTCTATTTTGAGGACCTGTGAGGTGGAGACCTCTATTTTGAGGTCATGTGTGAGGCGGAGACCTCTATTTTGAGGTTATGTGTGAGTTGGAGGCCTCTATTTTGAGGTCCTGTTCTATTATCGAGTCTGGTTGCAACGTTTCGGTACGGATTGGTACCTTCTTCAGGCAAGACTCGATTCATTATTTGTTTCGTGGAAGGAACGTGTGACTGTATATATATGTGTATTTTTGTTTTTAAGGGTATTCTCTGATTAAATATTTTTTTCGTGGAAGGAAAGTGTGACTGTATATATGTATATTTGTTTTTTAGGGGTATTCTCTGATTTGGATTAAAGTTTCGTGTCAAATTGGAGTCCCAGTTTCGTGTGTCTGGTTTGGTCTGAGAGGGACTGAGCAGTGGCCTGTGTGAGCCGTATTTATACTCTCTGCTGCAGCAGTGGGGAGGGGCCAGATCAAAGCCCCCAGCAGTCAGGCAGATTTTTTTCTGCTCCGTGTTCACGTCACGAAAGAGTGGCGGAGTCTGTGCAGGCCACAGGCCTACTTTTCGAATTTCGAGTGCTTTGTGCACTTGGTAAACCCTGTGAATTGATAGAGAAATGTATTATTTATTTTTTGAGGTAAGTATTGGAGTTATGTAATTTATTTATGTGTGAGGTAAGTATATATGTTATTTATTAATGAGATAAGTATGTGTTTATGTAAATTATTCGTGTGAGGTAAGTATGTGTGTGTATATATGTTTTTTTAAGGACTTGTTTATGTTTCAGGGTGCCAATTAATTGTATTGATTGAATGAGACCCAAGGGTTAAGTTTTAGGGTCAAAGGTCAGAGGAAGGTGTCCTTAAAAATTAATTTTGGTCCTAATAAAGTCCCCCCGGTTCGGTTTAGGCACTTTAAGGGACTAATTGAGGGGCCCGACGGTTAGGTTTAGGGCCAGAGGTTAGGGTTAGGGTTAGGTTTAGGGCCAGGTTTAGGCATTTTCAAGAGACCAGAGACTAATTGAGGGGCCAAAGGTTAGGTTTAGGGCCAGAGGTTAGGGTTAGGGTTAGGGTCAGGGCCAGGTTTAGGCATTTTCAAGAGACTAGAGACTAATTGGGGGGCCAAAGGTTAGGTTTAGGGCCAGAGGTTAGGGTTAGGGTTAGGGCCAGTTTTAGGCATTTTCAAGACACCAGAGACTAATTCAGGAGCCAAAGGTTAGGTTTAGGGCCAGGGGTTCGGAGACGGTGTCCTTAATAGAGTCCACAAGGTTCGGTTTAGGCACGGATGAGAAACGAGACACGTAAGGTCCCCAGTGTGTGAGGGGCCGCAGGGGCCCAGGTGAGCAGGCACAGGCTTGTTAGGGGAAAGAATGGGCAAGAGGTTTGAACCACCAGGTGGCTCCCGCACTTGCAAATGCACGGTCCATGAACCCACCTAGGTTACCCTGCAACCCCATTGTCCATCGAGGTCCCATTTGTGACCGCGTTTCCACTTCCGAGGTCCGTTTTTGAACTCTCTGTGGGATTGGGTGAGCGTGTGTTTGTGTTGACCTCTATTTTGAGGTCCTGTGTGAGGTGGAGACCTCTATTTTGAGGTCCTGTGTGAGGTGGAGACCTCTATTTTGAGGTTATGTGTGAGGTGGAGGCCTCTATTTTGAGGACCTATGTGAGGTGGAGACCTCTATTTTGAGGTCATGTGTGAGGTGGAGACCTCTATTTTGAGGTTATGTGTGAGGTGGAGGCCTCTGTTTTGAGGTTATGTGTGAGGTGGAGACCTCTATTTTGAGGTCATGTGTGAGGTGGAGACCTCTATTTTGAGGATCTATGTGAGGTGGAGACCTCTATTTTGAGGTTATGTATGAGGTGGAGGCCTCTATTTTGAGGTTATGTGTGAGGTGGAGGCCTCTATTTTGAGGATCTATGTGAGGTGGAGACCTCTATTTTGAGGTTATGTGTGAGGTGGAGGCCTCTATTTTGAGGACCTATGTGAGGTAGGAGACCTCTATTTTGAGGTTATGTGTGAGGTGGAGGCCTCTATTTTGAGGACCTATGTGAGATGGAGACCTCTATTTTGAGGTTATGTGTGAGGTGGAGGCCTCTATTTTGAGGACCTATGTGAGGTGGAGGCCTCTATTTTGAGGACCTATGTGAGGTAGGAGACCTCTATTTTGAGGTTATGTGTGAGGTGGAGGCCTCTATTTTGAGGACCTATGTGAGGCGGAGACCTCTATTTTGAGGTTATGTGTGAGATGGAGACCTCTATTTTGAGGTTATGTATGAGGTGGAGGCCTCTATTTTGAGGACCTATGTGAGGTGGAGGCCTCTATTTTGAGGACCTATGTGAGGTGGAGACCTCTATTTTGAGGTTATGTGTGAGGTGGAGGCCTCTATTTTGAGGACCTATGTGAGGTGGAGACCTCTATTTTGAGGTTATGTGTGAGGTGGAGGCCTCTATTTTGAGGACCTATGTGAGGTGGAGACCTCTATTTTGAGGTTATGTGTGAGGTGGAGGCCTCTATTTTGAGGACCTATGTGAGGTGGAGACCTCTATTTTGAGGTCACGTGTGAGGCGGAGACCTCTATTTTGAGGTTATGTGTGAGGTGGAGACCTCTATTTTGAGGTTATGTGTGAGGTGGAGGCCTCTATTTTGAGGACCTGTGAGGTGGAGACCTCTATTTTGAGGTCATGTGTGAGGCGGAGACCTCTATTTTGAGGTTATGTGTGAGTTGGAGGCCTCTATTTTGAGGTCCTGTTCTATTATCGAGTCTGGTTGCAACGTTTCGGTACGGATTGGTACCTTCTTCAGGCAAGACTCGATTCATTATTTGTTTCGTGGAAGGAACGTGTGACTGTATATATATGTGTATTTTTGTTTTTAAGGGTATTCTCTGATTAAATATTTTTTTCGTGGAAGGAAAGTGTGACTGTATATATGTATATTTGTTTTTTAGGGGTATTCTCTGATTTGGATTAAAGTTTCGTGTCAAATTGGAGTCCCAGTTTCGTGTGTCTGGTTTGGTCTGAGAGGGACTGAGCAGTGGCCTGTGTGAGCCGTATTTATACTCTCTGCTGCAGCAGTGGGGAGGGGCCAGATCAAAGCCCCCAGCAGTCAGGCAGATTTTTTTCTGCTCCGTGTTCACGTCACGAAAGAGTGGCGGAGTCTGTGCAGGCCACAGGCCTACTTTTCGAATTTCGAGTGCTTTGTGCACTTGGTAAACCCTGTGAATTGATAGAGAAATGTATTATTTATTTTTTGAGGTAAGTATTGGAGTTATGTAATTTATTTATGTGTGAGGTAAGTATATATGTTATTTATTAATGAGATAAGTATGTGTTTATGTAAATTATTCGTGTGAGGTAAGTATGTGTGTGTATATATGTTTTTTTAAGGACTTGTTTATGTTTCAGGGTGCCAATTAATTGTATTGATTGAATGAGACCCAAGGGTTAAGTTTTAGGGTCAAAGGTCAGAGGAAGGTGTCCTTAAAAATTAATTTTGGTCCTAATAAAGTCCCCCCGGTTCGGTTTAGGCACTTTAAGGGACTAATTGAGGGGCCCGACGGTTAGGTTTAGGGCCAGAGGTTAGGGTTAGGGTTAGGTTTAGGGCCAGGTTTAGGCATTTTCAAGAGACCAGAGACTAATTGAGGGGCCAAAGGTTAGGTTTAGGGCCAGAGGTTAGGGTTAGGGTTAGGGTCAGGGCCAGGTTTAGGCATTTTCAAGAGACTAGAGACTAATTGGGGGGCCAAAGGTTAGGTTTAGGGCCAGAGGTTAGGGTTAGGGTTAGGGCCAGTTTTAGGCATTTTCAAGACACCAGAGACTAATTCAGGAGCCAAAGGTTAGGTTTAGGGCCAGGGGTTCGGAGACGGTGTCCTTAATAGAGTCCACAAGGTTCGGTTTAGGCACGGATGAGAAACGAGACACGTAAGGTCCCCAGTGTGTGAGGGGCCGCAGGGGCCCAGGTGAGCAGGCACAGGCTTGTTAGGGGAAAGAATGGGCAAGAGGTTTGAACCACCAGGTGGCTCCCGCACTTGCAAATGCACGGTCCATGAACCCACCTAGGTTACCCTGCAACCCCATTGTCCATCGAGGTCCCATTTGTGACCGCGTTTCCACTTCCGAGGTCCGTTTTTGAACTCTCTGTGGGATTGGGTGAGCGTGTGTTTGTGTTGACCTCTATTTTGAGGTCCTGTGTGAGGTGGAGACCTCTATTTTGAGGTCCTGTGTGAGGTGGAGACCTCTATTTTGAGGTTATGTGTGAGGTGGAGGCCTCTATTTTGAGGACCTATGTGAGGTGGAGACCTCTATTTTGAGGTCATGTGTGAGGTGGAGACCTCTATTTTGAGGTTATGTGTGAGGTGGAGGCCTCTGTTTTGAGGTTATGTGTGAGGTGGAGACCTCTATTTTGAGGTCATGTGTGAGGTGGAGACCTCTATTTTGAGGATCTATGTGAGGTGGAGACCTCTATTTTGAGGTTATGTATGAGGTGGAGGCCTCTATTTTGAGGTTATGTGTGAGGGTTAGGGTTAGGGTTAGGGTTAGGGTTAGGGTTAGGGTTAGGGTTAGGGTTAGGGTTAGGGTTAGGGTTGGGGTTTGGGATCGGGTTAGGGTTAGGGTTAGGGTTGGGGTTTGGGATCGGGTTAGGGTTAGGGTTAGGGATAGGGGAAGGGTTAGGGTTAGGGTTAGGGATAGGGGAAGGGTTAGGGTTAGGGTTAGGGATAGGGGAAGGGTTAAGGTTAGGGTTAGGGGTTAGGGGAAGGGTTAAGGTTAGGGTTAGGGGTTAGGGGTTAGGGTTAGGGGAAGGGTTAGGGTTAGGGATAGGGGAAGGGTTAAGGTTAGGGTTAGGGGTTAGGGTTAGGGATAGGGGACCCGATCCAGTGCGCTGGCCATCACAGCTCCCCAGAGAGACCATGCCCTACTTCTCATTGAGGCCGTGGGGATGTCGCGTGCCCAGTCCCAAAATCCAGAGACGTTCAGCCCTCCGCCTCTGGGCCACGCTCCATCTGGGGTTGGCCTCAAGGACCGAGACACGGACCGCGTCCCACCCGTGGAGGACATAGTGTCCCACCACCAGCCTCTGAGTTTCCTTCTTCCTCAAAACATTGTGCCGATGCTGAGTGAACCTCACCAGGATTGTGTTTCCCGTCTCCCCCACATACTTTGCCCCACAGGTGGCACAGGTGATCAGGTACACACAATTCCTGGTGAGAGGGCTTCCCCGCAGCTGACACTGAAAAATAGTTTTATTTTGAGAGTTTTGCAGCCATGTTTGGTGCTTAAAAAATTGCCCGTGACCTCTGGGTGCAGAGGTCAACAAAGGCGACAGTTTTGCCTTCACTAAATAGGACTGCAGGTTCCTATTTTTCCTAAAGGCTGCGATGATCCTCCTCTCCTGCAGCACATTTGTGTCTGCCATAAAGGAGGTGAAATGACCCCTAATGACCCTCACAAGCTTCACAGTTGACGGTGAAAATGTAGTGACAAAGGGGAGAACAGGAGAGGTCTGTACCGGCCTTTTCTCCTGAAAAGTTTTAAAACTTTTCCTTAAAAAGGAGCGAGAGTACCCTCTTGTGGCCAGAGCCGAGAATAGCACTTTCGTGGCCTGTTTAAAATCCCCTTTGTCACTACAGATCCTGTGAAATCTCAGGAGCTGAGATTTCACCAGCCCAGCAAAGGTGTGCTTGGGATGGTGGCTGGTTCTAAAGAGCAGAGCGTGAGTGTCTGTCTCTTTAAAGAACACCCTCACATCCAGCCTGCCTGTCTCCCTGAACCCCGCTCCTTTGTAGGTGGTGGTGTCCAGGAAGTCGACCGAGGTGTAGCTGGTGGTGGATTTGAGGGTGATGGACTGGTTGTGGGTGTTCAGGGTCTGTAAAAAAACTTGGAAATCCTCCTCTGAGTGGGGCCAGACACCCCAGATATCGTCCAGATATCTGAGGTAATGGAGGGGTTTCTTTTGGCAGGAGGCCAGGGCTGATGTCTCCCACTCAGCCATGAAAATGTTGGCGTATGCCGGGGCAAATTTCTTCCCCATGGCCGTGCCCTTAATTTGGAGGAAGAAATCCTCATTAAAAACAAAATCATTCCTAGTCAAATTAATCTCTAATAACTGAATCAATTCTTTGTCTGGCCTCTTTTTGTTTTTGAATTTATAGAATGTGTTTTTGACAGCCTGTATGCCCTCCTGTGTGTCAATATTAGTATACAGGCTGTCAATGTCAATAGTAAATAACATGGCGTCATGTGGGATGTGGAGGCTCCTAATAATTTCAACGAAATGATATGTGTCTTTAATGTAGCTCTCATGTTTGGTCGACAGGGGGTTCAAGAAGAAGTCGATGTATTCAGCCGTGTTGTAGGTGTCACTGCTGCAGTCCGACACAATAGGCCTGCCTGGAGGGATTTCGTGCGGCCTACTCCATTTCGCAGGATCCTTGTGAATTTTAGGGAGCATATAGAACAGCCTGGGCCTGGGTTCAGGTGTGCCCATCAGGTAAGTCTTTTGTTTGAAGTTAATAAATTTTTTAATGTAAAGATTGTCTATAATTTTTTCTATTAATTTAATTGTGTCCGGATAAATAGGTTTCTCTAATTTAGAATAATATTTTTTATCGTTAAGCTGTCTATACCCCTCCCACAGATACTGTTCCCTGTCCATAATGACCACCACACTGCCCTTATCAGCTGGCTTGATAACAATATTTTTATTATTTTTCAGCTCCTCCAGAGCAGCCACCTCCTCAGGGCTGAGGTTTGGCTCATTGTGGCTGAGTCTGAAGTGCTGATCAAAATGACTGACATCAGCTGTGATGAGGGCAGTGAGCTCTGGCGGTAGTGTGCCAGCAGGGGGCGTCCATGTGGAGGATGGGGTGAATTTAGGGGGCTCTGTTTGTTGTTTATGTTGGAAGTGTGAAGCTAATTTTAATTGTCTGTGATATTGCTGTAAGTCAAATCTACTTTTTTCTATGAGGTTCTTATTGCTGCCCTTTGTGGGAATAAAATTTAGTCCCCTGTTAAGCAGGGTCAATTGTGGGGTTGTGGGTTTGAAATTTTTGGCCAGAATTAAAACATTTTTAGTCCCCTCCTGTGCGTGCAGGCTTCTGGGGATTTCTAGTTTAGGTGCTGGCCCCAGTGCTGCAGCATGAGACCAGCAGTGTCCTTCGTCCAGTGAATTTTGTCCTCCACTGTTTTAAAGGAGCTGTTGGGGAGTTTGGGGATGTGTTTCTGATTTTTTTGTATGTATTCGTTCAGGCGGAGGAGGGCATCCATCTCTGAGACAGGCAGGGCCCCAGAATAATTAATTAAAGGTACCCAAATCTCCGCCTGAGGAAATTTGTTGGTGGCAGCCCTCACTGCCGCCTGCATCTGTTTAATTGTGGTTTGTTGTATGTTTTGACCTCTGTTGTTTAGGCCGAAGGACAGGATCACCTTCTCCACCGTGGTGGAGACGATGGTCCTGGAGAGGATGGCCTCAGCGTGTCTGAAGGTGGCCCCTGGGAAGCTGTCAATCTGCAGCCCCTCGATGTCGCAGGGTGGGATTCTGGCGACGTTCGAGTCTCCCATGACGAGCCATTTCTTCGTCACACTGAGGTTCCAGTCCTTCATTTTGTTTCGTGTGTTTATGTGTCTGCTTGGTCTGCATGTCGGTGTCTGTGGAGTGCTGTCTGTGTGTGTTTGTGTTTGTGTTATTTTAGGGGGTGCTGTTTTCTCAGGAGCCGCTGTTTTTGGCCCCAGACTGAGCTTCTTTTGGACAGCTGACCTCAGTCTGCCCGAAGGTGGAACGAGGGCAGGACTCGGACTGATGTCCTCGTCCATGCCCTCGAACACACAGGGGTTTGGTGGTCTGTCGACCCTGGCTGGAGTGCGTGTGGTCCTCTGGGCCTTAGGTGAGGTCTCCTGAGGAGCAGGGGGGAGGGGGGTGTCCTCTCCCATCACCGGGGACCAGTCTCCCCGGGCAGGCTCCGTCATGGTGGCCACGGAGGTCACCACAGTCGGGCGCTGAGGGACAATGTCCGCCCTCACGACCATGACGTTGTCCCGAGGAGGGGTCACGGTGAGGGGGACGGGGGGGATGATGAGGGTGGGGGGCACGCACTCTGTTTGAGTCGCTGTTGGTGCAGGTGAGGGTGTTTGTGTGACTGGAGCTGTGAGTGTGGGTGTGTGTGTGGTTGGAAGTGTGGGTGTGTGTGTGGTTGCTTGTGTGAGTGTGGGTGTGTGTGTGGTTGGTAGTGTGGGTGTGTGTGTGGGTGCTTGTGTGAGTGTGGGTGTGTGTGTGTCTGTGGTCTGTGGGACCCCAGCCACTAACAGAGCCTCTGTCTGCTTTAATGTGTCCTCCTCCAGGCGGCGACCCAGGTTTCTGCGGGCCCAGGATGAAGCCACCTCAAAGGGCCTCCGCCAGTGGTGTGCAGACATGTGGGTGAGTTTCCCCACCTCCTGCTCCATGACCCCCTGATAGTGGTCTCTAAGAATCAGGACCGTGGTGAAGGCCCAATTCTTAGCGTTCCCCTCTATCAGTGCCTGCGTGTGAGGAGTGGGGGCCGCTGGCTTGATGTTGTCAGCCAGCGACTGTCCCATTTTGGCGATGGCAGAGGGAGGTTCGTCCGCCGACACGTTTTTCAGGTGGTGGACAGTTTTAATGATGGTGTGTATCACACGCACCTTCCCAACAAAGTCGGGGTCGTCCGACCGTTCCTCCTCGCCACGCTGTTGTTGATTGTTCCTATTCGTGTTGTTGTACGTGTTCCTGTTGTTGTATGTGTTCCTGTTGCTGTATGTGTTCCTGTTGTCGTACGTGTTTCTGTTGTCGTACGTGTTCCTGTTGTTGTATGTATTTCTGTTGTTGTATGTGTTTCTGTTGCTGTACGTGTTTCTGTTGTTGTATGTGTTTCTGTTGCTGTTCACGTACTTGTTGTTGTACTGTGTTCTCGTGAACTGCTTGTGTTTATTTGTGTTGTTTGTTCTAGGTCCGTAAGGAGCCCGGGTTTCCAAAAATTGTGGCTTGTAGCCTTGGTCAAAGGTTTGGCGAAAGCCTTCGCCACGCCTGCCACGGGTAACAGAGGCGTAGGAGGGCCTCTGTCCCGGGCCAGAGCGTGAGCGGCCGTACGGGGGAGAGTGACGTCTGCTGCGGCTGTAAGCCCAGGCTCGCACCTCTCCGCGGTGGTCAAGCCGGCCACGGCGGTAGCGAACCTCGGTCCAGCCAGCGTCCTCACTATATCCCCTCATGTTTAAACAGGTAAGTGTTAGGTTAAATCTATATATTTTTGTTTTTTTTGGTCTTTTTTTGTTTTTTTTGAAAATAAAATGAAAATAAAATAAAACCACAATTTGGGTTGTAAAATAAAAGAGTTGTGAAAAAGATAAACTAAATAACAGGCTTTGTTGCAACGTTTCGACCCGAATCTGGGTCTTCTTCAGGCAGCCTGTTTAAAACAAAACAAAATAAAAGCTATTTCTCCTATATTCTCTAACTGACGTGTGTGTGTGTCTGCTCCTAGTGAGACGTCTGCTCTGGTCGAAGGGCGAAGAGAGAGTGAGGAGAGACGTGTGTATCTCCCCTCAGCACCTCTGCTCAGGCCCCTCCCTCGCAGAGACACACAGTGAGAGAGTTAGGCTTTAGTATTTTTCGAATTTGAATTTGAATTTGAGCCAATAGGAGAGCAGGATTTTTAGGAATTGTTTTTTGTGGTTATATTTATTATATTTCATTAAAATTTTAATTGAAATTAATTTTTGACTATGTGTTGTTTGTTTTGGTGTGCTTTTTTCAAATTTTGGTGTTTGCATTAAATCAGTTTATTTAGTTTTTATAGATAGGAGGTAAGTATTAGGTCTTTAGGGTGTGTATTAATATTTCTTTTTCAGGTAAGGTAAGTATAGATAATGATGTATATTTTTAATAATGTTTCCTTTTCAGGTACGGTAAGTATTATGTTTTGTTATTTTTATTATATTATTATTTACATTAGGTGGAAATTTGAGGGTCAGGCACGTCTCGTACGTGAGAGCTGGAGGCACGGGCGTGTTAGGGTTGGGGTTTGGGATCGGGTTAGGGTTAGGGTTAGGGTTGGGGTTTGGGATCGGGTTAGGGTTAGGGTTAGGGATAGGGGAAGGGTTAGGGTTAGGGTTAGGGATAGGGGAAGGGTTAGGGTTAGGGTTAGGGATAGGGGAAGGGTTAAGGTTAGGGTTAGGGGTTAGGGGAAGGGTTAAGGTTAGGGTTAGGGGTTAGGGGTTAGGGTTAGGGGAAGGGTTAGGGTTAGGGATAGGGGAAGGGTTAAGGTTAGGGTTAGGGGTTAGGGTTAGGGATAGGGGACCCGATCCAGTGCGCTGGCCATCACAGCTCCCCAGAGAGACCATGCCCTACTTCTCATTGAGGCCGTGGGGATGTCGCGTGCCCAGTCCCAAAATCCAGAGACGTTCAGCCCTCCGCCTCTGGGCCACGCTCCATCTGGGGTTGGCCTCAAGGACCGAGACACGGACCGCGTCCCACCCGTGGAGGACATAGTGTCCCACCACCAGCCTCTGAGTTTCCTTCTTCCTCAAAACATTGTGCCGATGCTGAGTGAACCTCACCAGGATTGTGTTTCCCGTCTCCCCCACATACTTTGCCCCACAGGTGGCACAGGTGATCAGGTACACACAATTCCTGGTGAGAGGGCTTCCCCGCAGCTGACACTGAAAAATAGTTTTATTTTGAGAGTTTTGCAGCCATGTTTGGTGCTTAAAAAATTGCCCGTGACCTCTGGGTGCAGAGGTCAACAAAGGCGACAGTTTTGCCTTCACTAAATAGGACTGCAGGTTCCTATTTTTCCTAAAGGCTGCGATGATCCTCCTCTCCTGCAGCACATTTGTGTCTGCCATAAAGGAGGTGAAATGACCCCTAATGACCCTCACAAGCTTCACAGTTGACGGTGAAAATGTAGTGACAAAGGGGAGAACAGGAGAGGTCTGTACCGGCCTTTTCTCCTGAAAAGTTTTAAAACTTTTCCTTAAAAAGGAGCGAGAGTACCCTCTTGTGGCCAGAGCCGAGAATAGCACTTTCGTGGCCTGTTTAAAATCCCCTTTGTCACTACAGATCCTGTGAAATCTCAGGAGCTGAGATTTCACCAGCCCAGCAAAGGTGTGCTTGGGATGGTGGCTGGTTCTAAAGAGCAGAGCGTGAGTGTCTGTCTCTTTAAAGAACACCCTCACATCCAGCCTGCCTGTCTCCCTGAACCCCGCTCCTTTGTAGGTGGTGGTGTCCAGGAAGTCGACCGAGGTGTAGCTGGTGGTGGATTTGAGGGTGATGGACTGGTTGTGGGTGTTCAGGGTCTGTAAAAAAACTTGGAAATCCTCCTCTGAGTGGGGCCAGACACCCCAGATATCGTCCAGATATCTGAGGTAATGGAGGGGTTTCTTTTGGCAGGAGGCCAGGGCTGATGTCTCCCACTCAGCCATGAAAATGTTGGCGTATGCCGGGGCAAATTTCTTCCCCATGGCCGTGCCCTTAATTTGGAGGAAGAAATCCTCATTAAAAACAAAATCATTCCTAGTCAAATTAATCTCTAATAACTGAATCAATTCTTTGTCTGGCCTCTTTTTGTTTTTGAATTTATAGAATGTGTTTTTGACAGCCTGTATGCCCTCCTGTGTGTCAATATTAGTATACAGGCTGTCAATGTCAATAGTAAATAACATGGCGTCATGTGGGATGTGGAGGCTCCTAATAATTTCAACGAAATGATATGTGTCTTTAATGTAGCTCTCATGTTTGGTCGACAGGGGGTTCAAGAAGAAGTCGATGTATTCAGCCGTGTTGTAGGTGTCACTGCTGCAGTCCGACACAATAGGCCTGCCTGGAGGGATTTCGTGCGGCCTACTCCATTTCGCAGGATCCTTGTGAATTTTAGGGAGCATATAGAACAGCCTGGGCCTGGGTTCAGGTGTGCCCATCAGGTAAGTCTTTTGTTTGAAGTTAATAAATTTTTTAATGTAAAGATTGTCTATAATTTTTTCTATTAATTTAATTGTGTCCGGATAAATAGGTTTCTCTAATTTAGAATAATATTTTTTATCGTTAAGCTGTCTATACCCCTCCCACAGATACTGTTCCCTGTCCATAATGACCACCACACTGCCCTTATCAGCTGGCTTGATAACAATATTTTTATTATTTTTCAGCTCCTCCAGAGCAGCCACCTCCTCAGGGCTGAGGTTTGGCTCATTGTGGCTGAGTCTGAAGTGCTGATCAAAATGACTGACATCAGCTGTGATGAGGGCAGTGAGCTCTGGCGGTAGTGTGCCAGCAGGGGGCGTCCATGTGGAGGATGGGGTGAATTTAGGGGGCTCTGTTTGTTGTTTATGTTGGAAGTGTGAAGCTAATTTTAATTGTCTGTGATATTGCTGTAAGTCAAATCTACTTTTTTCTATGAGGTTCTTATTGCTGCCCTTTGTGGGAATAAAATTTAGTCCCCTGTTAAGCAGGGTCAATTGTGGGGTTGTGGGTTTGAAATTTTTGGCCAGAATTAAAACATTTTTAGTCCCCTCCTGTGCGTGCAGGCTTCTGGGGATTTCTAGTTTAGGTGCTGGCCCCAGTGCTGCAGCATGAGACCAGCAGTGTCCTTCGTCCAGTGAATTTTGTCCTCCACTGTTTTAAAGGAGCTGTTGGGGAGTTTGGGGATGTGTTTCTGATTTTTTTGTATGTATTCGTTCAGGCGGAGGAGGGCATCCATCTCTGAGACAGGCAGGGCCCCAGAATAATTAATTAAAGGTACCCAAATCTCCGCCTGAGGAAATTTGTTGGTGGCAGCCCTCACTGCCGCCTGCATCTGTTTAATTGTGGTTTGTTGTATGTTTTGACCTCTGTTGTTTAGGCCGAAGGACAGGATCACCTTCTCCACCGTGGTGGAGACGATGGTCCTGGAGAGGATGGCCTCAGCGTGTCTGAAGGTGGCCCCTGGGAAGCTGTCAATCTGCAGCCCCTCGATGTCGCAGGGTGGGATTCTGGCGACGTTCGAGTCTCCCATGACGAGCCATTTCTTCGTCACACTGAGGTTCCAGTCCTTCATTTTGTTTCGTGTGTTTATGTGTCTGCTTGGTCTGCATGTCGGTGTCTGTGGAGTGCTGTCTGTGTGTGTTTGTGTTTGTGTTATTTTAGGGGGTGCTGTTTTCTCAGGAGCCGCTGTTTTTGGCCCCAGACTGAGCTTCTTTTGGACAGCTGACCTCAGTCTGCCCGAAGGTGGAACGAGGGCAGGACTCGGACTGATGTCCTCGTCCATGCCCTCGAACACACAGGGGTTTGGTGGTCTGTCGACCCTGGCTGGAGTGCGTGTGGTCCTCTGGGCCTTAGGTGAGGTCTCCTGAGGAGCAGGGGGGAGGGGGGTGTCCTCTCCCATCACCGGGGACCAGTCTCCCCGGGCAGGCTCCGTCATGGTGGCCACGGAGGTCACCACAGTCGGGCGCTGAGGGACAATGTCCGCCCTCACGACCATGACGTTGTCCCGAGGAGGGGTCACGGTGAGGGGGACGGGGGGGATGATGAGGGTGGGGGGCACGCACTCTGTTTGAGTCGCTGTTGGTGCAGGTGAGGGTGTTTGTGTGACTGGAGCTGTGAGTGTGGGTGTGTGTGTGGTTGGAAGTGTGGGTGTGTGTGTGGTTGCTTGTGTGAGTGTGGGTGTGTGTGTGGTTGGTAGTGTGGGTGTGTGTGTGGGTGCTTGTGTGAGTGTGGGTGTGTGTGTGTCTGTGGTCTGTGGGACCCCAGCCACTAACAGAGCCTCTGTCTGCTTTAATGTGTCCTCCTCCAGGCGGCGACCCAGGTTTCTGCGGGCCCAGGATGAAGCCACCTCAAAGGGCCTCCGCCAGTGGTGTGCAGACATGTGGGTGAGTTTCCCCACCTCCTGCTCCATGACCCCCTGATAGTGGTCTCTAAGAATCAGGACCGTGGTGAAGGCCCAATTCTTAGCGTTCCCCTCTATCAGTGCCTGCGTGTGAGGAGTGGGGGCCGCTGGCTTGATGTTGTCAGCCAGCGACTGTCCCATTTTGGCGATGGCAGAGGGAGGTTCGTCCGCCGACACGTTTTTCAGGTGGTGGACAGTTTTAATGATGGTGTGTATCACACGCACCTTCCCAACAAAGTCGGGGTCGTCCGACCGTTCCTCCTCGCCACGCTGTTGTTGATTGTTCCTATTCGTGTTGTTGTACGTGTTCCTGTTGTTGTATGTGTTCCTGTTGCTGTATGTGTTCCTGTTGTCGTACGTGTTTCTGTTGTCGTACGTGTTCCTGTTGTTGTATGTATTTCTGTTGTTGTATGTGTTTCTGTTGCTGTACGTGTTTCTGTTGTTGTATGTGTTTCTGTTGCTGTTCACGTACTTGTTGTTGTACTGTGTTCTCGTGAACTGCTTGTGTTTATTTGTGTTGTTTGTTCTAGGTCCGTAAGGAGCCCGGGTTTCCAAAAATTGTGGCTTGTAGCCTTGGTCAAAGGTTTGGCGAAAGCCTTCGCCACGCCTGCCACGGGTAACAGAGGCGTAGGAGGGCCTCTGTCCCGGGCCAGAGCGTGAGCGGCCGTACGGGGGAGAGTGACGTCTGCTGCGGCTGTAAGCCCAGGCTCGCACCTCTCCGCGGTGGTCAAGCCGGCCACGGCGGTAGCGAACCTCGGTCCAGCCAGCGTCCTCACTATATCCCCTCATGTTTAAACAGGTAAGTGTTAGGTTAAATCTATATATTTTTGTTTTTTTTGGTCTTTTTTTGTTTTTTTTGAAAATAAAATGAAAATAAAATAAAACCACAATTTGGGTTGTAAAATAAAAGAGTTGTGAAAAAGATAAACTAAATAACAGGCTTTGTTGCAACGTTTCGACCCGAATCTGGGTCTTCTTCAGGCAGCCTGTTTAAAACAAAACAAAATAAAAGCTATTTCTCCTATATTCTCTAACTGACGTGTGTGTGTGTCTGCTCCTAGTGAGACGTCTGCTCTGGTCGAAGGGCGAAGAGAGAGTGAGGAGAGACGTGTGTATCTCCCCTCAGCACCTCTGCTCAGGCCCCTCCCTCGCAGAGACACACAGTGAGAGAGTTAGGCTTTAGTATTTTTCGAATTTGAATTTGAATTTGAGCCAATAGGAGAGCAGGATTTTTAGGAATTGTTTTTTGTGGTTATATTTATTATATTTCATTAAAATTTTAATTGAAATTAATTTTTGACTATGTGTTGTTTGTTTTGGTGTGCTTTTTTCAAATTTTGGTGTTTGCATTAAATCAGTTTATTTAGTTTTTATAGATAGGAGGTAAGTATTAGGTCTTTAGGGTGTGTATTAATATTTCTTTTTCAGGTAAGGTAAGTATAGATAATGATGTATATTTTTAATAATGTTTCCTTTTCAGGTACGGTAAGTATTATGTTTTGTTATTTTTATTATATTATTATTTACATTAGGTGGAAATTTGAGGGTCAGGCACGTCTCGTACGTGAGAGCTGGAGGCACGGGCGTGTTAGGGTTGGGGTTTGGGATCGGGTTAGGGTTAGGGTTAGGGTTGGGGTTTGGGATCGGGTTAGGGTTAGGGTTAGGGATAGGGGAAGGGTTAGGGTTAGGGTTAGGGATAGGGGAAGGGTTAGGGTTAGGGTTAGGGATAGGGGAAGGGTTAAGGTTAGGGTTAGGGGTTAGGGGAAGGGTTAAGGTTAGGGTTAGGGGTTAGGGGTTAGGGTTAGGGGAAGGGTTAGGGTTAGGGATAGGGGAAGGGTTAAGGTTAGGGTTAGGGGTTAGGGTTAGGGATAGGGGACCCGATCCAGTGCGCTGGCCATCACAGCTCCCCAGAGAGACCATGCCCTACTTCTCATTGAGGCCGTGGGGATGTCGCGTGCCCAGTCCCAAAATCCAGAGACGTTCAGCCCTCCGCCTCTGGGCCACGCTCCATCTGGGGTTGGCCTCAAGGACCGAGACACGGACCGCGTCCCACCCGTGGAGGACATAGTGTCCCACCACCAGCCTCTGAGTTTCCTTCTTCCTCAAAACATTGTGCCGATGCTGAGTGAACCTCACCAGGATTGTGTTTCCCGTCTCCCCCACATACTTTGCCCCACAGGTGGCACAGGTGATCAGGTACACACAATTCCTGGTGAGAGGGCTTCCCCGCAGCTGACACTGAAAAATAGTTTTATTTTGAGAGTTTTGCAGCCATGTTTGGTGCTTAAAAAATTGCCCGTGACCTCTGGGTGCAGAGGTCAACAAAGGCGACAGTTTTGCCTTCACTAAATAGGACTGCAGGTTCCTATTTTTCCTAAAGGCTGCGATGATCCTCCTCTCCTGCAGCACATTTGTGTCTGCCATAAAGGAGGTGAAATGACCCCTAATGACCCTCACAAGCTTCACAGTTGACGGTGAAAATGTAGTGACAAAGGGGAGAACAGGAGAGGTCTGTACCGGCCTTTTCTCCTGAAAAGTTTTAAAACTTTTCCTTAAAAAGGAGCGAGAGTACCCTCTTGTGGCCAGAGCCGAGAATAGCACTTTCGTGGCCTGTTTAAAATCCCCTTTGTCACTACAGATCCTGTGAAATCTCAGGAGCTGAGATTTCACCAGCCCAGCAAAGGTGTGCTTGGGATGGTGGCTGGTTCTAAAGAGCAGAGCGTGAGTGTCTGTCTCTTTAAAGAACACCCTCACATCCAGCCTGCCTGTCTCCCTGAACCCCGCTCCTTTGTAGGTGGTGGTGTCCAGGAAGTCGACCGAGGTGTAGCTGGTGGTGGATTTGAGGGTGATGGACTGGTTGTGGGTGTTCAGGGTCTGTAAAAAAACTTGGAAATCCTCCTCTGAGTGGGGCCAGACACCCCAGATATCGTCCAGATATCTGAGGTAATGGAGGGGTTTCTTTTGGCAGGAGGCCAGGGCTGATGTCTCCCACTCAGCCATGAAAATGTTGGCGTATGCCGGGGCAAATTTCTTCCCCATGGCCGTGCCCTTAATTTGGAGGAAGAAATCCTCATTAAAAACAAAATCATTCCTAGTCAAATTAATCTCTAATAACTGAATCAATTCTTTGTCTGGCCTCTTTTTGTTTTTGAATTTATAGAATGTGTTTTTGACAGCCTGTATGCCCTCCTGTGTGTCAATATTAGTATACAGGCTGTCAATGTCAATAGTAAATAACATGGCGTCATGTGGGATGTGGAGGCTCCTAATAATTTCAACGAAATGATATGTGTCTTTAATGTAGCTCTCATGTTTGGTCGACAGGGGGTTCAAGAAGAAGTCGATGTATTCAGCCGTGTTGTAGGTGTCACTGCTGCAGTCCGACACAATAGGCCTGCCTGGAGGGATTTCGTGCGGCCTACTCCATTTCGCAGGATCCTTGTGAATTTTAGGGAGCATATAGAACAGCCTGGGCCTGGGTTCAGGTGTGCCCATCAGGTAAGTCTTTTGTTTGAAGTTAATAAATTTTTTAATGTAAAGATTGTCTATAATTTTTTCTATTAATTTAATTGTGTCCGGATAAATAGGTTTCTCTAATTTAGAATAATATTTTTTATCGTTAAGCTGTCTATACCCCTCCCACAGATACTGTTCCCTGTCCATAATGACCACCACACTGCCCTTATCAGCTGGCTTGATAACAATATTTTTATTATTTTTCAGCTCCTCCAGAGCAGCCACCTCCTCAGGGCTGAGGTTTGGCTCATTGTGGCTGAGTCTGAAGTGCTGATCAAAATGACTGACATCAGCTGTGATGAGGGCAGTGAGCTCTGGCGGTAGTGTGCCAGCAGGGGGCGTCCATGTGGAGGATGGGGTGAATTTAGGGGGCTCTGTTTGTTGTTTATGTTGGAAGTGTGAAGCTAATTTTAATTGTCTGTGATATTGCTGTAAGTCAAATCTACTTTTTTCTATGAGGTTCTTATTGCTGCCCTTTGTGGGAATAAAATTTAGTCCCCTGTTAAGCAGGGTCAATTGTGGGGTTGTGGGTTTGAAATTTTTGGCCAGAATTAAAACATTTTTAGTCCCCTCCTGTGCGTGCAGGCTTCTGGGGATTTCTAGTTTAGGTGCTGGCCCCAGTGCTGCAGCATGAGACCAGCAGTGTCCTTCGTCCAGTGAATTTTGTCCTCCACTGTTTTAAAGGAGCTGTTGGGGAGTTTGGGGATGTGTTTCTGATTTTTTTGTATGTATTCGTTCAGGCGGAGGAGGGCATCCATCTCTGAGACAGGCAGGGCCCCAGAATAATTAATTAAAGGTACCCAAATCTCCGCCTGAGGAAATTTGTTGGTGGCAGCCCTCACTGCCGCCTGCATCTGTTTAATTGTGGTTTGTTGTATGTTTTGACCTCTGTTGTTTAGGCCGAAGGACAGGATCACCTTCTCCACCGTGGTGGAGACGATGGTCCTGGAGAGGATGGCCTCAGCGTGTCTGAAGGTGGCCCCTGGGAAGCTGTCAATCTGCAGCCCCTCGATGTCGCAGGGTGGGATTCTGGCGACGTTCGAGTCTCCCATGACGAGCCATTTCTTCGTCACACTGAGGTTCCAGTCCTTCATTTTGTTTCGTGTGTTTATGTGTCTGCTTGGTCTGCATGTCGGTGTCTGTGGAGTGCTGTCTGTGTGTGTTTGTGTTTGTGTTATTTTAGGGGGTGCTGTTTTCTCAGGAGCCGCTGTTTTTGGCCCCAGACTGAGCTTCTTTTGGACAGCTGACCTCAGTCTGCCCGAAGGTGGAACGAGGGCAGGACTCGGACTGATGTCCTCGTCCATGCCCTCGAACACACAGGGGTTTGGTGGTCTGTCGACCCTGGCTGGAGTGCGTGTGGTCCTCTGGGCCTTAGGTGAGGTCTCCTGAGGAGCAGGGGGGAGGGGGGTGTCCTCTCCCATCACCGGGGACCAGTCTCCCCGGGCAGGCTCCGTCATGGTGGCCACGGAGGTCACCACAGTCGGGCGCTGAGGGACAATGTCCGCCCTCACGACCATGACGTTGTCCCGAGGAGGGGTCACGGTGAGGGGGACGGGGGGGATGATGAGGGTGGGGGGCACGCACTCTGTTTGAGTCGCTGTTGGTGCAGGTGAGGGTGTTTGTGTGACTGGAGCTGTGAGTGTGGGTGTGTGTGTGGTTGGAAGTGTGGGTGTGTGTGTGGTTGCTTGTGTGAGTGTGGGTGTGTGTGTGGTTGGTAGTGTGGGTGTGTGTGTGGGTGCTTGTGTGAGTGTGGGTGTGTGTGTGTCTGTGGTCTGTGGGACCCCAGCCACTAACAGAGCCTCTGTCTGCTTTAATGTGTCCTCCTCCAGGCGGCGACCCAGGTTTCTGCGGGCCCAGGATGAAGCCACCTCAAAGGGCCTCCGCCAGTGGTGTGCAGACATGTGGGTGAGTTTCCCCACCTCCTGCTCCATGACCCCCTGATAGTGGTCTCTAAGAATCAGGACCGTGGTGAAGGCCCAATTCTTAGCGTTCCCCTCTATCAGTGCCTGCGTGTGAGGAGTGGGGGCCGCTGGCTTGATGTTGTCAGCCAGCGACTGTCCCATTTTGGCGATGGCAGAGGGAGGTTCGTCCGCCGACACGTTTTTCAGGTGGTGGACAGTTTTAATGATGGTGTGTATCACACGCACCTTCCCAACAAAGTCGGGGTCGTCCGACCGTTCCTCCTCGCCACGCTGTTGTTGATTGTTCCTATTCGTGTTGTTGTACGTGTTCCTGTTGTTGTATGTGTTCCTGTTGCTGTATGTGTTCCTGTTGTCGTACGTGTTTCTGTTGTCGTACGTGTTCCTGTTGTTGTATGTATTTCTGTTGTTGTATGTGTTTCTGTTGCTGTACGTGTTTCTGTTGTTGTATGTGTTTCTGTTGCTGTTCACGTACTTGTTGTTGTACTGTGTTCTCGTGAACTGCTTGTGTTTATTTGTGTTGTTTGTTCTAGGTCCGTAAGGAGCCCGGGTTTCCAAAAATTGTGGCTTGTAGCCTTGGTCAAAGGTTTGGCGAAAGCCTTCGCCACGCCTGCCACGGGTAACAGAGGCGTAGGAGGGCCTCTGTCCCGGGCCAGAGCGTGAGCGGCCGTACGGGGGAGAGTGACGTCTGCTGCGGCTGTAAGCCCAGGCTCGCACCTCTCCGCGGTGGTCAAGCCGGCCACGGCGGTAGCGAACCTCGGTCCAGCCAGCGTCCTCACTATATCCCCTCATGTTTAAACAGGTAAGTGTTAGGTTAAATCTATATATTTTTGTTTTTTTTGGTCTTTTTTTGTTTTTTTTGAAAATAAAATGAAAATAAAATAAAACCACAATTTGGGTTGTAAAATAAAAGAGTTGTGAAAAAGATAAACTAAATAACAGGCTTTGTTGCAACGTTTCGACCCGAATCTGGGTCTTCTTCAGGCAGCCTGTTTAAAACAAAACAAAATAAAAGCTATTTCTCCTATATTCTCTAACTGACGTGTGTGTGTGTCTGCTCCTAGTGAGACGTCTGCTCTGGTCGAAGGGCGAAGAGAGAGTGAGGAGAGACGTGTGTATCTCCCCTCAGCACCTCTGCTCAGGCCCCTCCCTCGCAGAGACACACAGTGAGAGAGTTAGGCTTTAGTATTTTTCGAATTTGAATTTGAATTTGAGCCAATAGGAGAGCAGGATTTTTAGGAATTGTTTTTTGTGGTTATATTTATTATATTTCATTAAAATTTTAATTGAAATTAATTTTTGACTATGTGTTGTTTGTTTTGGTGTGCTTTTTTCAAATTTTGGTGTTTGCATTAAATCAGTTTATTTAGTTTTTATAGATAGGAGGTAAGTATTAGGTCTTTAGGGTGTGTATTAATATTTCTTTTTCAGGTAAGGTAAGTATAGATAATGATGTATATTTTTAATAATGTTTCCTTTTCAGGTACGGTAAGTATTATGTTTTGTTATTTTTATTATATTATTATTTACATTAGGTGGAAATTTGAGGGTCAGGCACGTCTCGTACGTGAGAGCTGGAGGCACGGGCGTGTTAGGGTTGGGGTTTGGGATCGGGTTAGGGTTAGGGTTAGGGTTGGGGTTTGGGATCGGGTTAGGGTTAGGGTTAGGGATAGGGGAAGGGTTAGGGTTAGGGTTAGGGATAGGGGAAGGGTTAGGGTTAGGGTTAGGGATAGGGGAAGGGTTAAGGTTAGGGTTAGGGGTTAGGGGAAGGGTTAAGGTTAGGGTTAGGGGTTAGGGGTTAGGGTTAGGGGAAGGGTTAGGGTTAGGGATAGGGGAAGGGTTAAGGTTAGGGTTAGGGGTTAGGGTTAGGGATAGGGGACCCGATCCAGTGCGCTGGCCATCACAGCTCCCCAGAGAGACCATGCCCTACTTCTCATTGAGGCCGTGGGGATGTCGCGTGCCCAGTCCCAAAATCCAGAGACGTTCAGCCCTCCGCCTCTGGGCCACGCTCCATCTGGGGTTGGCCTCAAGGACCGAGACACGGACCGCGTCCCACCCGTGGAGGACATAGTGTCCCACCACCAGCCTCTGAGTTTCCTTCTTCCTCAAAACATTGTGCCGATGCTGAGTGAACCTCACCAGGATTGTGTTTCCCGTCTCCCCCACATACTTTGCCCCACAGGTGGCACAGGTGATCAGGTACACACAATTCCTGGTGAGAGGGCTTCCCCGCAGCTGACACTGAAAAATAGTTTTATTTTGAGAGTTTTGCAGCCATGTTTGGTGCTTAAAAAATTGCCCGTGACCTCTGGGTGCAGAGGTCAACAAAGGCGACAGTTTTGCCTTCACTAAATAGGACTGCAGGTTCCTATTTTTCCTAAAGGCTGCGATGATCCTCCTCTCCTGCAGCACATTTGTGTCTGCCATAAAGGAGGTGAAATGACCCCTAATGACCCTCACAAGCTTCACAGTTGACGGTGAAAATGTAGTGACAAAGGGGAGAACAGGAGAGGTCTGTACCGGCCTTTTCTCCTGAAAAGTTTTAAAACTTTTCCTTAAAAAGGAGCGAGAGTACCCTCTTGTGGCCAGAGCCGAGAATGGCACTTTCGTGGCCTGTTTAAAATCCCCTTTGTCACTACAGATCCTGTGAAATCTCAGGAGCTGAGATTTCACCAGCCCAGCAAAGGTGTGCTTGGGATGGTGGCTGGTTCTAAAGAGCAGAGCGTGAGTGTCTGTCTCTTTAAAGAACACCCTCACATCCAGCCTGCCTGTCTCCCTGAACCCCGCTCCTTTGTAGGTGGTGGTGTCCAGGAAGTCGACCGAGGTGTAGCTGGTGGTGGATTTGAGGGTGATGGACTGGTTGTGGGTGTTCAGGGTCTGTAAAAAAACTTGGAAATCCTCCTCTGAGTGGGGCCAGACACCCCAGATATCGTCCAGATATCTGAGGTAATGGAGGGGTTTCTTTTGGCAGGAGGCCAGGGCTGATGTCTCCCACTCAGCCATGAAAATGTTGGCGTATGCCGGGGCAAATTTCTTCCCCATGGCCGTGCCCTTAATTTGGAGGAAGAAATCCTCATTAAAAACAAAATCATTCCTAGTCAAATTAATCTCTAATAACTGAATCAATTCTTTGTCTGGCCTCTTTTTGTTTTTGAATTTATAGAATGTGTTTTTGACAGCCTGTATGCCCTCCTGTGTGTCAATATTAGTATACAGGCTGTCAATGTCAATAGTAAATAACATGGCGTCATGTGGGATGTGGAGGCTCCTAATAATTTCAACGAAATGATATGTGTCTTTAATGTAGCTCTCATGTTTGGTCGACAGGGGGTTCAAGAAGAAGTCGATGTATTCAGCCGTGTTGTAGGTGTCACTGCTGCAGTCCGACACAATAGGCCTGCCTGGAGGGATTTCGTGCGGCCTACTCCATTTCGCAGGATCCTTGTGAATTTTAGGGAGCATATAGAACAGCCTGGGCCTGGGTTCAGGTGTGCCCATCAGGTAAGTCTTTTGTTTGAAGTTAATAAATTTTTTAATGTAAAGATTGTCTATAATTTTTTCTATTAATTTAATTGTGTCCGGATAAATAGGTTTCTCTAATTTAGAATAATATTTTTTATCGTTAAGCTGTCTATACCCCTCCCACAGATACTGTTCCCTGTCCATAATGACCACCACACTGCCCTTATCAGCTGGCTTGATAACAATATTTTTATTATTTTTCAGCTCCTCCAGAGCAGCCACCTCCTCAGGGCTGAGGTTTGGCTCATTGTGGCTGAGTCTGAAGTGCTGATCAAAATGACTGACATCAGCTGTGATGAGGGCAGTGAGCTCTGGCGGTAGTGTGCCAGCAGGGGGCGTCCATGTGGAGGATGGGGTGAATTTAGGGGGCTCTGTTTGTTGTTTATGTTGGAAGTGTGAAGCTAATTTTAATTGTCTGTGATATTGCTGTAAGTCAAATCTACTTTTTTCTATGAGGTTCTTATTGCTGCCCTTTGTGGGAATAAAATTTAGTCCCCTGTTAAGCAGGGTCAATTGTGGGGTTGTGGGTTTGAAATTTTTGGCCAGAATTAAAACATTTTTAGTCCCCTCCTGTGCGTGCAGGCTTCTGGGGATTTCTAGTTTAGGTGCTGGCCCCAGTGCTGCAGCATGAGACCAGCAGTGTCCTTCGTCCAGTGAATTTTGTCCTCCACTGTTTTAAAGGAGCTGTTGGGGAGTTTGGGGATGTGTTTCTGATTTTTTTGTATGTATTCGTTCAGGCGGAGGAGGGCATCCATCTCTGAGACAGGCAGGGCCCCAGAATAATTAATTAAAGGTACCCAAATCTCCGCCTGAGGAAATTTGTTGGTGGCAGCCCTCACTGCCGCCTGCATCTGTTTAATTGTGGTTTGTTGTATGTTTTGACCTCTGTTGTTTAGGCCGAAGGACAGGATCACCTTCTCCACCGTGGTGGAGACGATGGTCCTGGAGAGGATGGCCTCAGCGTGTCTGAAGGTGGCCCCTGGGAAGCTGTCAATCTGCAGCCCCTCGATGTCGCAGGGTGGGATTCTGGCGACGTTCGAGTCTCCCATGACGAGCCATTTCTTCGTCACACTGAGGTTCCAGTCCTTCATTTTGTTTCGTGTGTTTATGTGTCTGCTTGGTCTGCATGTCGGTGTCTGTGGAGTGCTGTCTGTGTGTGTTTGTGTTTGTGTTATTTTAGGGGGTGCTGTTTTCTCAGGAGCCGCTGTTTTTGGCCCCAGACTGAGCTTCTTTTGGACAGCTGACCTCAGTCTGCCCGAAGGTGGAACGAGGGCAGGACTCGGACTGATGTCCTCGTCCATGCCCTCGAACACACAGGGGTTTGGTGGTCTGTCGACCCTGGCTGGAGTGCGTGTGGTCCTCTGGGCCTTAGGTGAGGTCTCCTGAGGAGCAGGGGGGAGGGGGGTGTCCTCTCCCATCACCGGGGACCAGTCTCCCCGGGCAGGCTCCGTCATGGTGGCCACGGAGGTCACCACAGTCGGGCGCTGAGGGACAATGTCCGCCCTCACGACCATGACGTTGTCCCGAGGAGGGGTCACGGTGAGGGGGACGGGGGGGATGATGAGGGTGGGGGGCACGCACTCTGTTTGAGTCGCTGTTGGTGCAGGTGAGGGTGTTTGTGTGACTGGAGCTGTGAGTGTGGGTGTGTGTGTGGTTGGAAGTGTGGGTGTGTGTGTGGTTGCTTGTGTGAGTGTGGGTGTGTGTGTGGTTGGTAGTGTGGGTGTGTGTGTGGGTGCTTGTGTGAGTGTGGGTGTGTGTGTGTCTGTGGTCTGTGGGACCCCAGCCACTAACAGAGCCTCTGTCTGCTTTAATGTGTCCTCCTCCAGGCGGCGACCCAGGTTTCTGCGGGCCCAGGATGAAGCCACCTCAAAGGGCCTCCGCCAGTGGTGTGCAGACATGTGGGTGAGTTTCCCCACCTCCTGCTCCATGACCCCCTGATAGTGGTCTCTAAGAATCAGGACCGTGGTGAAGGCCCAATTCTTAGCGTTCCCCTCTATCAGTGCCTGCGTGTGAGGAGTGGGGGCCGCTGGCTTGATGTTGTCAGCCAGCGACTGTCCCATTTTGGCGATGGCAGAGGGAGGTTCGTCCGCCGACACGTTTTTCAGGTGGTGGACAGTTTTAATGATGGTGTGTATCACACGCACCTTCCCAACAAAGTCGGGGTCGTCCGACCGTTCCTCCTCGCCACGCTGTTGTTGATTGTTCCTATTCGTGTTGTTGTACGTGTTCCTGTTGTTGTATGTGTTCCTGTTGCTGTATGTGTTCCTGTTGTCGTACGTGTTTCTGTTGTCGTACGTGTTCCTGTTGTTGTATGTATTTCTGTTGTTGTATGTGTTTCTGTTGCTGTACGTGTTTCTGTTGTTGTATGTGTTTCTGTTGCTGTTCACGTACTTGTTGTTGTACTGTGTTCTCGTGAACTGCTTGTGTTTATTTGTGTTGTTTGTTCTAGGTCCGTAAGGAGCCTGGGTTTCCAAAAATTGTGGCTTGTAGCCTTGGTCAAAGGTTTGGCGAAAGCCTTCGCCACGCCTGCCACGGGTAACAGAGGCGTAGGAGGGCCTCTGTCCCGGGCCAGAGCGTGAGCGGCCGTACGGGGGAGAGTGACGTCTGCTGCGGCTGTAAGCCCAGGCTCGCACCTCTCCGCGGTGGTCAAGCCGGCCACGGCGGTAGCGAACCTCGGTCCAGCCAGCGTCCTCACTATATCCCCTCATGTTTAAACAGGTAAGTGTTAGGTTAAATCTATATATTTTTGTTTTTTTTGGTCTTTTTTTGTTTTTTTTGAAAATAAAATGAAAATAAAATAAAACCACAATTTGGGTTGTAAAATAAAAGAGTTGTGAAAAAGATAAACTAAATAACAGGCTTTGTTGCAACGTTTCGACCCGAATCTGGGTCTTCTTCAGGCAGCCTGTTTAAAACAAAACAAAATAAAAGCTATTTCTCCTATATTCTCTAACTGACGTGTGTGTGTGTCTGCTCCTAGTGAGACGTCTGCTCTGGTCGAAGGGCGAAGAGAGAGTGAGGAGAGACGTGTGTATCTCCCCTCAGCACCTCTGCTCAGGCCCCTCCCTCGCAGAGACACACAGTGAGAGAGTTAGGCTTTAGTATTTTTCGAATTTGAATTTGAATTTGAGCCAATAGGAGAGCAGGATTTTTAGGAATTGTTTTTTGTGGTTATATTTATTATATTTCATTAAAATTTTAATTGAAATTAATTTTTGACTATGTGTTGTTTGTTTTGGTGTGCTTTTTTCAAATTTTGGTGTTTGCATTAAATCAGTTTATTTAGTTTTTATAGATAGGAGGTAAGTATTAGGTCTTTAGGGTGTGTATTAATATTTCTTTTTCAGGTAAGGTAAGTATAGATAATGATGTATATTTTTAATAATGTTTCCTTTTCAGGTACGGTAAGTATTATGTTTTGTTATTTTTATTATATTATTATTTACATTAGGTGGAAATTTGAGGGTCAGGCACGTCTCGTACGTGAGAGCTGGAGGCACGGGCGTGTTAGGGTTGGGGTTTGGGATCGGGTTAGGGTTAGGGTTAGGGTTGGGGTTTGGGATCGGGTTAGGGTTAGGGTTAGGGATAGGGGAAGGGTTAGGGTTAGGGTTAGGGATAGGGGAAGGGTTAGGGTTAGGGTTAGGGATAGGGGAAGGGTTAAGGTTAGGGTTAGGGGTTAGGGGAAGGGTTAAGGTTAGGGTTAGGGGTTAGGGGTTAGGGTTAGGGGAAGGGTTAGGGTTAGGGATAGGGGAAGGGTTAAGGTTAGGGTTAGGGGTTAGGGTTAGGGATAGGGGACCCGATAGGGTTAGGGTTAGGGTTAGGGTTAGGGTTAGGGTTAGGGTAGGGTTAGGGTTAGGGTTAGGGTTAGGGTTAGGGTTAGGGTTAGGGTTAGGGTTAGGGTTAGGGTTAGGGTTAGGGTTAGGGTTAGGGTTAGGGTTTAGGGTTAGGGTTAGGGTTAGGGTTAGGGTTAGGGTTAGGGTTAGGGTTAGGGTTAGGGTTAGGGTTAGGGTTAGGGTTAGGGTTAGGGTTAGGGTTAGGGTTAGGGTTAGGGTTAGGGTTAGGGTTAGGGTTAGGGTTAGGGTTAGGGTTAGGGTTAGGGTTAGGGTTAGGGTTAGGGTTAGGGTTAGGGTTAGGGTTAGGGTTAGGGTTAGGGTTAGGGTTAGGGTTAGGGTTAGGGTTAGGGTTAGGGTTAGGGTTAGGGTTAGGGTTAGGGTTAGGGTTAGGGTTAGGGTTAGGGTTAGGGTTAGGGTTAGGGTTAGGGTTAGGGTTAGGGTTAGGGTTAGGGTTAGGGTTAGGGTTAGGGTTAGGGTTAGGGTTAGGGTTAGGGTTAGGGTTAGGGTTAGGGTTAGGGTTAGGGTTAGGGTTAGGGTTAGGGTTAGGGTTAGGGTTAGGGTTAGGGTTAGGGTTAGGGTTAGGGTTAGGGTTAGGGTTAGGGTTAGGGTTAGGGTTAGGGTTAGGGTTAGGGTTAGGGTTAGGGTTAGGGTTAGGGTTAGGGTTAGGGTTAGGGTTAGGGTTAGGGTTAGGGTTAGGGTTAGGGTTAGGGTTAGGGTTAGGGTTAGGGTTAGGGTTAGGGTTAGGGTTAGGGTTAGGGTTAGGGTTAGGGTTAGGGTTAGGGTTAGGGTTAGGGTTAGGGTTAGGGTTAGGGTTAGGGTTAGGGTTAGGGTTAGGGTTAGGGTTAGGGTTAGGGTTAGGGTTAGGGTTAGGGTTAGGGTTAGGGTTAGGGTTAGGGTTAGGGTTAGGGTTAGGGTTAGGGTTAGGGTTAGGGTTAGGGTTAGGGTTAGGGTTAGGGTTAGGGTTAGGGTTAGGGTTAGGGTTAGGGTTAGGGTTAGGGTTAGGGTTAGGGTTAGGGTTAGGGTTAGGGTTAGGGTTAGGGTTAGGGTTAGGGTTAGGGTTAGGGTTAGGGTTAGGGTTAGGGTTAGGGTTAGGGTTAGGGTTAGGGTTAGGGTTAGGGTTAGGGTTAGGGTTAGGGTTAGGGTTAGGGTTAGGGTTAGGGTTAGGGTTAGGGTTAGGGTTAGGGTTAGGGTTAGGGTTAGGGTTAGGGTTAGGGTTAGGGTTAGGGTTAGGGTTAGGGTTAGGGTTAGGGTTAGGGTTAGGGTTAGGGTTAGGGTTAGGGTTAGGGTTAGGGTTAGGGTTAGGGTTAGGGTTAGGGTTAGGGTTAGGGTTAGGGTTAGGGTTAGGGTTAGGGTTAGGGTTAGGGTTAGGGTTAGGGTTAGGGTTAGGGTTAGGGTTAGGGTTAGGGTTAGGGTTAGGGTTAGGGTTAGGGTTAGGGTTAGGGTTAGGGTTAGGGTTAGGGTTAGGGTTAGGGTTAGGGTTAGGGTTAGGGTTAGGGTTAGGGTTAGGGTTAGGGTTAGGGTTAGGGTTAGGGTTAGGGTTAGGGTTAGGGTTAGGGTTAGGGTTAGGGTTAGGGTTAGGGTTAGGGTTAGGGTTAGGGTTAGGGTTAGGGTTAGGGTTAGGGTTAGGGTTAGGGTTAGGGTTAGGGTTAGGGTTAGGGTTAGGGTTAGGGTTAGGGTTAGGGTTAGGGTTAGGGTTAGGGTTAGGGTTAGGGTTAGGGTTAGGGTTAGGGTTAGGGTTAGGGTTAGGGTTAGGGTTAGGGTTAGGGTTAGGGTTAGGGTTAGGGTTAGGGTTAGGGTTAGGGTTAGGGTTAGGGTTAGGGTTAGGGTTAGGGTTAGGGTTAGGGTTAGGGTTAGGGTTAGGGTTAGGGTTAGGGTTAGGGTTAGGGTTAGGGTTAGGGTTAGGGTTAGGGTTAGGGTTAGGGTTAGGGTTAGGGTTAGGGTTAGGGTTAGGGTTAGGGTTAGGGTTAGGGTTAGGGTTAGGGTTAGGGTTAGGGTTAGGGTTAGGGTTAGGGTTAGGGTTAGGGTTAGGGTTAGGGTTAGGGTTAGGGTTAGGGTTAGGGTTAGGGTTAGGGTTAGGGTTAGGGTTAGGGTTAGGGTTAGGGTTAGGGTTAGGGTTAGGGTTAGGGTTAGGGTTAGGGTTAGGGTTAGGGTTAGGGTTAGGGTTAGGGTTAGGGTTAGGGTTAGGGTTAGGGTTAGGGTTAGGGTTAGGGTTAGGGTTAGGGTTAGGGTTAGGGTTAGGGTTAGGGTTAGGGTTAGGGTTAGGGTTAGGGTTAGGGTTAGGGTTAGGGTTAGGGTTAGGGTTAGGGTTAGGGTTAGGGTTAGGGTTAGGGTTAGGGTTAGGGTTAGGGTTAGGGTTAGGGTTAGGGTTAGGGTTAGGGTTAGGGTTAGGGTTAGGGTTAGGGTTAGGGTTAGGGTTAGGGTTAGGGTTAGGGTTAGGGTTAGGGTTAGGGTTAGGGTTAGGGTTAGGGTTAGGGTTAGGGTTAGGGTTAGGGTTAGGGTTAGGGTTAGGGTTAGGGTTAGGGTTAGGGTTAGGGTTAGGGTTAGGGTTAGGGTTAGGGTTAGGGTTAGGGTTAGGGTTAGGGTTAGGGTTAGGGTTAGGGTTAGGGTTAGGGTTAGGGTTAGGGTTAGGGTTAGGGTTAGGGTTAGGGTTAGGGTTAGGGTTAGGGTTAGGGTTAGGGTTAGGGTTAGGGTTAGGGTTAGGGTTAGGGTTAGGGTTAGGGTTAGGGTTAGGGTTAGGGTTAGGGTTAGGGTTAGGGTTAGGGTTAGGGTTAGGGTTAGGGTTAGGGTTAGGGTTAGGGTTAGGGTTAGGGTTAGGGTTAGGGTTAGGGTTAGGGTTAGGGTTAGGGTTAGGGTTAGGGTTAGGGTTAGGGTTAGGGTTAGGGTTAGGGTTAGGGTTAGGGTTAGGGTTAGGGTTAGGGTTAGGGTTAGGGTTAGGGTTAGGGTTAGGGTTAGGGTTAGGGTTAGGGTTAGGGTTAGGGTTAGGGTTAGGGTTAGGGTTAGGGTTAGGGTTAGGGTTAGGGTTAGGGTTAGGGTTAGGGTTAGGGTTAGGGTTAGGGTTAGGGTTAGGGTTAGGGTTAGGGTTAGGGTTAGGGTTAGGGTTAGGGTTAGGGTTAGGGTTAGGGTTAGGGTTAGGGTTAGGGTTAGGGTTAGGGTTAGGGTTAGGGTTAGGGTTAGGGTTAGGGTTAGGGTTAGGGTTAGGGTTAGGGTTAGGGTTAGGGTTAGGGTTAGGGTTAGGGTTAGGGTTAGGGTTAGGGTTAGGGTTAGGGTTAGGGTTAGGGTTAGGGTTAGGGTTAGGGTTAGGGTTAGGGTTAGGGTTAGGGTTAGGGTTAGGGTTAGGGTTAGGGTTAGGGTTAGGGTTAGGGTTAGGGTTAGGGTTAGGGTTAGGGTTAGGGTTAGGGTTAGGGTTAGGGTTAGGGTTAGGGTTAGGGTTAGGGTTAGGGTTAGGGTTAGGGTTAGGGTTAGGGTTAGGGTTAGGGTTAGGGTTAGGGTTAGGGTTAGGGTTAGGGTTAGGGTTAGGGTTAGGGTTAGGGTTAGGGTTAGGGTTAGGGTTAGGGTTAGGGTTAGGGTTAGGGTTAGGGTTAGGGTTAGGGTTAGGGTTAGGGTTAGGGTTAGGGTTAGGGTTAGGGTTAGGGTTAGGGTTAGGGTTAGGGTTAGGGTTAGGGTTAGGGTTAGGGTTAGGGTTAGGGTTAGGGTTAGGGTTAGGGTTAGGGTTAGGGTTAGGGTTAGGGTTAGGGTTAGGGTTAGGGTTAGGGTTAGGGTTAGGGTTAGGGTTAGGGTTAGGGTTAGGGTTAGGGTTAGGGTTAGGGTTAGGGTTAGGGTTAGGGTTAGGGTTAGGGTTAGGGTTAGGGTTAGGGTTAGGGTTAGGGTTAGGGTTAGGGTTAGGGTTAGGGTTAGGGTTAGGGTTAGGGTTAGGGTTAGGGTTAGGGTTAGGGTTAGGGTTAGGGTTAGGGTTAGGGTTAGGGTTAGGGTTAGGGTTAGGGTTAGGGTTAGGGTTAGGGTTAGGGTTAGGGTTAGGGTTAGGGTTAGGGTTAGGGTTAGGGTTAGGGTTAGGGTTAGGGTTAGGGTTAGGGTTAGGGTTAGGGTTAGGGTTAGGGTTAGGGTTAGGGTTAGGGTTAGGGTTAGGGTTAGGGTTAGGGTTAGGGTTAGGGTTAGGGTTAGGGTTAGGGTTAGGGTTAGGGTTAGGGTTAGGGTTAGGGTTAGGGTTAGGGTTAGGGTTAGGGTTAGGGTTAGGGTTAGGGTTAGGGTTAGGGTTAGGGTTAGGGTTAGGGTTAGGGTTAGGGTTAGGGTTAGGGTTAGGGTTAGGGTTAGGGTTAGGGTTAGGGTTAGGGTTAGGGTTAGGGTTAGGGTTAGGGTTAGGGTTAGGGTTAGGGTTAGGGTTAGGGTTAGGGTTAGGGTTAGGGTTAGGGTTAGGGTTAGGGTTAGGGTTAGGGTTAGGGTTAGGGTTAGGGTTAGGGTTAGGGTTAGGGTTAGGGTTAGGGTTAGGGTTAGGGTTAGGGTTAGGGTTAGGGTTAGGGTTAGGGTTAGGGTTAGGGTTAGGGTTAGGGTTAGGGTTAGGGTTAGGGTTAGGGTTAGGGTTAGGGTTAGGGTTAGGGTTAGGGTTAGGGTTAGGGTTAGGGTTAGGGTTAGGGTTAGGGTTAGGGTTAGGGTTAGGGTTAGGGTTAGGGTTAGGGTTAGGGTTAGGGTTAGGGTTAGGGTTAGGGTTAGGGTTAGGGTTAGGGTTAGGGTTAGGGTTAGGGTTAGGGTTAGGGTTAGGGTTAGGGTTAGGGTTAGGGTTAGGGTTAGGGTTAGGGTTAGGGTTAGGGTTAGGGTTAGGGTTAGGGTTAGGGTTAGGGTTAGGGTTAGGGTTAGGGTTAGGGTTAGGGTTAGGGTTAGGGTTAGGGTTAGGGTTAGGGTTAGGGTTAGGGTTAGGGTTAGGGTTAGGGTTAGGGTTAGGGTTAGGGTTAGGGTTAGGGTTAGGGTTAGGGTTAGGGTTAGGGTTAGGGTTAGGGTTAGGGTTAGGGTTAGGGTTAGGGTTAGGGTTAGGGTTAGGGTTAGGGTTAGGGTTAGGGTTAGGGTTAGGGTTAGGGTTAGGGTTAGGGTTAGGGTTAGGGTTAGGGTTAGGGTTAGGGTTAGGGTTAGGGTTAGGGTTAGGGTTAGGGTTAGGGTTAGGGTTAGGGTTAGGGTTAGGGTTAGGGTTAGGGTTAGGGTTAGGGTTAGGGTTAGGGTTAGGGTTAGGGTTAGGGTTAGGGTTAGGGTTAGGGTTAGGGTTAGGGTTAGGGTTAGGGTTAGGGTTAGGGTTAGGGTTAGGGTTAGGGTTAGGGTTAGGGTTAGGGTTAGGGTTAGGGTTAGGGTTAGGGTTAGGGTTAGGGTTAGGGTTAGGGTTAGGGTTAGGGTTAGGGTTAGGGTTAGGGTTAGGGTTAGGGTTAGGGTTAGGGTTAGGGTTAGGGTTAGGGTTAGGGTTAGGGTTAGGGTTAGGGTTAGGGTTAGGGTTAGGGTTAGGGTTAGGGTTAGGGTTAGGGTTAGGGTTAGGGTTAGGGTTAGGGTTAGGGTTAGGGTTAGGGTTAGGGTTAGGGTTAGGGTTAGGGTTAGGGTTAGGGTTAGGGTTAGGGTTAGGGTTAGGGTTAGGGTTAGGGTTAGGGTTAGGGTTAGGGTTAGGGTTAGGGTTAGGGTTAGGGTTAGGGTTAGGGTTAGGGTTAGGGTTAGGGTTAGGGTTAGGGTTAGGGTTAGGGTTAGGGTTAGGGTTAGGGTTAGGGTTAGGGTTAGGGTTAGGGTTAGGGTTAGGGTTAGGGTTAGGGTTAGGGTTAGGGTTAGGGTTAGGGTTAGGGTTAGGGTTAGGGTTAGGGTTAGGGTTAGGGTTAGGGTTAGGGTTAGGGTTAGGGTTAGGGTTAGGGTTAGGGTTAGGGTTAGGGTTAGGGTTAGGGTTAGGGTTAGGGTTAGGGTTAGGGTTAGGGTTAGGGTTAGGGTTAGGGTTAGGGTTAGGGTTAGGGTTAGGGTTAGGGTTAGGGTTAGGGTTAGGGTTAGGGTTAGGGTTAGGGTTAGGGTTAGGGTTAGGGTTAGGGTTAGGGTTAGGGTTAGGGTTAGGGTTAGGGTTAGGGTTAGGGTTAGGGTTAGGGTTAGGGTTAGGGTTAGGGTTAGGGTTAGGGTTAGGGTTAGGGTTAGGGTTAGGGTTAGGGTTAGGGTTAGGGTTAGGGTTAGGGTTAGGGTTAGGGTTAGGGTTAGGGTTAGGGTTAGGGTTAGGGTTAGGGTTAGGGTTAGGGTTAGGGTTAGGGTTAGGGTTAGGGTTAGGGTTAGGGTTAGGGTTAGGGTTAGGGTTAGGGTTAGGGTTAGGGTTAGGGTTAGGGTTAGGGTTAGGGTTAGGGTTAGGGTTAGGGTTAGGGTTAGGGTTAGGGTTAGGGTTAGGGTTAGGGTTAGGGTTAGGGTTAGGGTTAGGGTTAGGGTTAGGGTTAGGGTTAGGGTTAGGGTTAGGGTTAGGGTTAGGGTTAGGGTTAGGGTTAGGGTTAGGGTTAGGGTTAGGGTTAGGGTTAGGGTTAGGGTTAGGGTTAGGGTTAGGGTTAGGGTTAGGGTTAGGGTTAGGGTTAGGGTTAGGGTTAGGGTTAGGGTTAGGGTTAGGGTTAGGGTTAGGGTTAGGGTTAGGGTTAGGGTTAGGGTTAGGGTTAGGGTTAGGGTTAGGGTTAGGGTTAGGGTTAGGGTTAGGGTTAGGGTTAGGGTTAGGGTTAGGGTTAGGGTTAGGGTTAGGGTTAGGGTTAGGGTTAGGGTTAGGGTTAGGGTTAGGGTTAGGGTTAGGGTTAGGGTTAGGGTTAGGGTTAGGGTTAGGGTTAGGGTTAGGGTTAGGGTTAGGGTTAGGGTTAGGGTTAGGGTTAGGGTTAGGGTTAGGGTTAGGGTTAGGGTTAGGGTTAGGGTTAGGGTTAGGGTTAGGGTTAGGGTTAGGGTTAGGGTTAGGGTTAGGGTTAGGGTTAGGGTTAGGGTTAGGGTTAGGGTTAGGGTTAGGGTTAGGGTTAGGGTTAGGGTTAGGGTTAGGGTTAGGGTTAGGGTTAGGGTTAGGGTTAGGGTTAGGGTTAGGGTTAGGGTTAGGGTTAGGGTTAGGGTTAGGGTTAGGGTTAGGGTTAGGGTTAGGGTTAGGGTTAGGGTTAGGGTTAGGGTTAGGGTTAGGGTTAGGGTTAGGGTTAGGGTTAGGGTTAGGGTTAGGGTTAGGGTTAGGGTTAGGGTTAGGGTTAGGGTTAGGGTTAGGGTTAGGGTTAGGGTTAGGGTTAGGGTTAGGGTTAGGGTTAGGGTTAGGGTTAGGGTTAGGGTTAGGGTTAGGGTTAGGGTTAGGGTTAGGGTTAGGGTTAGGGTTAGGGTTAGGGTTAGGGTTAGGGTTAGGGTTAGGGTTAGGGTTAGGGTTAGGGTTAGGGTTAGGGTTAGGGTTAGGGTTAGGGTTAGGGTTAGGGTTAGGGTTAGGGTTAGGGTTAGGGTTAGGGTTAGGGTTAGGGTTAGGGTTAGGGTTAGGGTTAGGGTTAGGGTTAGGGTTAGGGTTAGGGTTAGGGTTAGGGTTAGGGTTAGGGTTAGGGTTAGGGTTAGGGTTAGGGTTAGGGTTAGGGTTAGGGTTAGGGTTAGGGTTAGGGTTAGGGTTAGGGTTAGGGTTAGGGTTAGGGTTAGGGTTAGGGTTAGGGTTAGGGTTAGGGTTAGGGTTAGGGTTAGGGTTAGGGTTAGGGTTAGGGTTAGGGTTAGGGTTAGGGTTAGGGTTAGGGTTAGGGGTTAGGGTTAGGGTTAGGGTTAGGGTTAGGGTTAGGGTTAGGGTTAGGGTTAGGGTTAGGGTTAGGGTTAGGGTTAGGGTTAGGGTTAGGGTTAGGGTTAGGGTTAGGGTTAGGGTTAGGGTTAGGGTTAGGGTTAGGGTTAGGGTTAGGGTTAGGGTTAGGGTTAGGGTTAGGGTTAGGGTTAGGGTTAGGGTTAGGGTTAGGGTTAGGGTTAGGGTTAGGGTTAGGGTTAGGGTTAGGGTTAGGGTTAGGGTTAGGGTTAGGGTTAGGGTTAGGGTTAGGGTTAGGGTTAGGGTTAGGGTTAGGGTTAGGGTTAGGGTTAGGGTTAGGGTTAGGGTTAGGGTTAGGGTTAGGGTTAGGGTTAGGGTTAGGGTTAGGGTTAGGGTTAGGGTTAGGGTTAGGGTTAGGTTAGGGTTAGGGTTAGGGTTAGGGTTAGGGTTAGGGTTAGGGTTAGGGTTAGGGTTAGGGTTAGGGTTAGGGTTAGGGTTAGGGTTAGGGTTAGGGTTAGGGTTAGGGTTAGGGTTAGGGTTAGGGTTAGGGTTAGGGTTAGGGTTAGGGTTAGGGTTAGGGTTAGGGTTAGGGTTAGGGTTAGGGTTAGGGTTAGGGTTAGGGTTAGGGTTAGGGTTAGGGTTAGGGTTAGGGTTAGGGTTAGGGTTAGGGTTAGGGTTAGGGTTAGGGTTAGGGTTAGGGTTAGGGTTAGGGTTAGGGTTAGGGTTAGGGTTAGGGTTAGGGTTAGGGTTAGGGTTAGGGTTAGGGTTAGGGTTAGGGTTAGGGTTAGGGTTAGGGTTAGGGTTAGGGTTAGGGTTAGGGTTAGGGTTAGGGTTAGGGTTAGGGTTAGGGTTAGGGTTAGGGTTAGGGTTAGGGTTAGGGTTAGGGTTAGGGTTAGGGTTAGGGTTAGGGTTAGGGTTAGGGTTAGGGTTAGGGTTAGGGTTAGGGTTAGGGTTAGGGTTAGGGTTAGGGTTAGGGTTAGGGTTAGGGTTAGGGTTAGGGTTAGGGTTAGGGTTAGGGTTAGGGTTAGGGTTAGGGTTAGGGTTAGGGTTAGGGTTAGGGTTAGGGTTAGGGTTAGGGTTAGGGTTAGGGTTAGGGTTAGGGTTAGGGTTAGGGTTAGGGTTAGGGTTAGGGTTAGGGTTAGGGTTAGGGTTAGGGTTAGGGTTAGGGTTAGGGTTAGGGTTAGGGTTAGGGTTAGGGTTAGGGTTAGGGTTAGGGTTAGGGTTAGGGTTAGGGTTAGGGTTAGGGTTAGGGTTAGGGTTAGGGTTAGGGTTAGGGTTAGGGTTAGGGTTAGGGTTAGGGTTAGGGTTAGGGTTAGGGTTAGGGTTAGGGTTAGGGTTAGGGTTAGGGTTAGGGTTAGGGTTAGGGTTAGGGTTAGGGTTAGGGTTAGGGTTAGGGTTAGGGTTAGGGTTAGGGTTAGGGTTAGGGTTAGGGTTAGGGTTAGGGTTAGGGTTAGGGTTAGGGTTAGGGTTAGGGTTAGGGTTAGGGTTAGGGTTAGGGTTAGGGTTAGGGTTAGGGTTAGGGTTAGGGTTAGGGTTAGGGTTAGGGTTAGGGTTAGGGTTAGGGTTAGGGTTAGGGTTAGGGTTAGGGTTAGGGTTAGGGTTAGGGTTAGGGTTAGGGTTAGGGTTAGGGTTAGGGTTAGGGTTAGGGTTAGGGTTAGGGTTAGGGTTAGGGTTAGGGTTAGGGTTAGGGTTAGGGTTAGGGTTAGGGTTAGGGTTAGGGTTAGGGTTAGGGTTAGGGTTAGGGTTAGGGTTAGGGTTAGGGTTAGGGTTAGGGTTAGGGTTAGGGTTAGGGTTAGGGTTAGGGTTAGGGTTAGGGTTAGGGTTAGGGTTAGGGTTAGGGTTAGGGTTAGGGTTAGGGTTAGGGTTAGGGTTAGGGTTAGGGTTAGGGTTAGGGTTAGGGTTAGGGTTAGGGTTAGGGTTAGGGTTAGGGTTAGGGTTAGGGTTAGGGTTAGGGTTAGGGTTAGGGTTAGGGTTAGGGTTAGGGTTAGGGTTAGGGTTAGGGTTAGGGTTAGGGTTAGGGTTAGGGTTAGGGTTAGGGTTAGGGTTAGGGTTAGGGTTAGGGTTAGGGTTAGGGTTAGGGTTAGGGTTAGGGTTAGGGTTAGGGTTAGGGTTAGGGTTAGGGTTAGGGTTAGGGTTAGGGTTAGGGTTAGGGTTAGGGTTAGGGTTAGGGTTAGGGTTAGGGTTAGGGTTAGGGTTAGGGTTAGGGTTAGGGTTAGGGTTAGGGTTAGGGTTAGGGTTAGGGTTAGGGTTAGGGTTAGGGTTAGGGTTAGGGTTAGGGTTAGGGTTAGGGTTAGGGTTAGGGTTAGGGTTAGGGTTAGGGTTAGGGTTAGGGTTAGGGTTAGGGTTAGGGTTAGGGTTAGGGTTAGGGTTAGGGTTAGGGTTAGGGTTAGGGTTAGGGTTAGGGTTAGGGTTAGGGTTAGGGTTAGGGTTAGGGTTAGGGTTAGGGTTAGGGTTAGGGTTAGGGTTAGGGTTAGGGTTAGGGTTAGGGTTAGGGTTAGGGTTAGGGTTAGGGTTAGGGTTAGGGTTAGGGTTAGGGTTAGGGTTAGGGTTAGGGTTAGGGTTAGGGTTAGGGTTAGGGTTAGGGTTAGGGTTAGGGTTAGGGTTAGGGTTAGGGTTAGGGTTAGGGTTAGGGTTAGGGTTAGGGTTAGGGTTAGGGTTAGGGTTAGGGTTAGGGTTAGGGTTAGGGTTAGGGTTAGGGTTAGGGTTAGGGTTAGGGTTAGGGTTAGGGTTAGGGTTAGGGTTAGGGTTAGGGTTAGGGTTAGGGTTAGGGTTAGGGTTAGGGTTAGGGTTAGGGTTGAGGGTTAGGGTTAGGGTTAGGGTTAGGGTTAGGGTTAGGGTTAGGGTTAGGGTTAGGGTTAGGGTTAGGGTTAGGGTTAGGGTTAGGGTTAGGGTTAGGGTTAGGGTTAGGGTTAGGGTTAGGGTTAGGGTTAGGGTTAGGGTTAGGGTTAGGGTTAGGGTTAGGGTTAGGGTTAGGGTTAGGGTTAGGGTTAGGGTTAGGGTTAGGGTTAGGGTTAGGGTTAGGGTTAGGGTTAGGGTTAGGGTTAGGGTTAGGGTTAGGGTTAGGGTTAGGGTTAGGGTTAGGGTTAGGGTTAGGGTTAGGGTTAGGGTTAGGGTTAGGGTTAGGGTTAGGGTTAGGGTTAGGGTTAGGGTTAGGGTTAGGGTTAGGGTTAGGGTTAGGGTTAGGGTTAGGGTTAGGGTTAGGGTTAGGGTTAGGGTTAGGGTTAGGGTTAGGGTTAGGGTTAGGGTTAGGGTTAGGGTTAGGGTTAGGGTTAGGGTTAGGGTTAGGGTTAGGGTTAGGGTTAGGGTTAGGGTTAGGGTTAGGGTTAGGGTTAGGGTTAGGGTTAGGGTTAGGGTTAGGGTTAGGGTTAGGGTTAGGGTTAGGGTT